>NW_027464792.1:0-120000 GCF_043290135.1 Rhipicephalus microplus
AACCGTCGTAAAACCGCATTAAACAATCACTTAGTGAGATGTAGTGTTTTTCAACATTACAAGTCGGGAACTACGATATCTAATGTGAAAGCGCATGAAACCGTCGTAATCTTGTAGAAAACATTGTAAAGTTGCGAGTAAAACGTTTTCTAACGATAGAAGTGCGAAGGTTAGCTTGAGTTATGTTAGTTTAAGCTATGTAGCGTCGTGAGACCACCAAAAAGGACGTCATCTAACGAGATAGTGTTGTTTTATTGCATGTACGAAACTGCAATAGGTGAAATGTTGTGAAAGTACACAAAACGGCTTGAACAAGCCAGATACTGCGTGTTGTACCGTTACAAGTGCGAAACTGCTATAATGTGATATTCTCGTTAAAGCGCATGCAAGCATCGTGAAACCTTAAAGAACGATCTCATTTAGCGAGATACAGCGTTCTGTACTGCAATAAGTTGGTGAAAAACTGTGAGGTTTTGCAAATATCGTAATTGTGAACGAAACAGTGTAATAGAGCGTTTTTCAATACAAGTACGAATGTTAGGTTAGGTTAAGATATGAACCGTCGTAAAACCGCATTAAACAATGTCACTTAGTGAGATGCAGTGTTTTTCACCATTACAAGTCGGGAACTGCGATATCTAATGTGAAAGCGCTTGCAAACGTCGTTAGGTTAGGTTAGGTTAGGTTAGGTTAGGTTAGGTTAGGTTTGGTTAGGTTAGGTTAGGTTAGGTTAGGGTATGTTAGGTTAGGTTGGGTTAGGTTAGGTAAGGTTACGTTAGGTTAAGGTATGAACCGTCGTAAAACCGCATTAAACAATGTCACTTAGTGAGATGCAGTGTTTTTCACCTTTACAAGTTGGGAACTGCAATATCTAATGTGAAAGCGCTTGAAACCGTCGTAATGTTGTAGAAAGCAATGTAAAGTAGCTAGTAAAACGTTTTCTAACGATAGAAGTGCGAAGGTTATGTTAGGTTGAGTTATGTTAGTTTAAGCTACGTAGCGTCGTGAAACCACCAAAAACGACGTCATCTAACGAGATAGTGTTGTTTTATTGCGAGTATTAAACTGCGATAGGTGAAATGTTGTGAAAGCACACAAAACGGCATGAACAAGCCAAATACTGCGTGTTCTACCGTTACAAGTGCGAAACTGCTATATTGTGATATTCTCGGTAAAGCGCATGCAAGTATCGTGAAACCTTAAAGAACGATGTCATTTAGCGAGATACAGCGTTCTGTACTGTAATAAGTTGGTGAGAAACTGTGAGGTCAAGCAAATATCGTAATTGTGAACGAAACAGTGTAATTGAGCGTCTTTAGATACAAGTGCGAATGTTAGGTTAGGTTGATATATAAACCGTCGTAAAACCGCATTAAACAATGTCACTTAGTGAGATGTAGTGTTTTTCAACATTACAAGTGGGGAACTACGATATCTAATGTGAAAGCGCATGAAACCGTCGTAATCTTGTAGAAAACATTGTAAAGTTGCGAGTAAAACGTTTTCTAACGATAGAAGTGCGAAGGTTAGGTTAGGTTAGGTTAGTTTAAGCTAGGTAGCGTCGTGAAACTACCAAAAACGACGTCATCTAACGAGATAGTGTTGTTTTATAGCGAGTATTAAACTGCGATAGGTGAAATGTTGTGAAAGCACACAAAACGGCATGAACAAGCCAAATACTGCGTGTTCTACCGTTACAAGTGCGAAACTGCTATATTGTGATATTCTCGTTAAAGCGCATGCAAGCATCGTGAAACCTTAAAGAACAATGTCATTTAGCGAGATACAGCGTTCTGTACTGCAATAAGTTGGTGAAAAACTGTGAGGTTATGCAAATATCGTAATTGTGAACAAAACAGTGTAATAGAGCGTTTTTAGATACAAGTGCGAATGTTAGGTTAGGTTAAGATATGAACCGTCGTAAAACCGCATTAAACAATGTCAATTAGTGAGATGCAGTGTTTTTCACCATTAAAAGTGGGGAACTGCGATATCTAATGTGAAAGCGCTTGCAACCGTCGTTAGGTTAGGTTAGGTTAGGTTAGGTTAGGTTTGGTTAGGTTAGGTTAGGTTACGTTAGGTTAGGTTAGGTTAGGTTACGTTAGGTTAGGTTAGGTAAGGATAATTTGGTTAGGTTAGGTAAGGTTAGGTTAGGTTAGGTTGGGTTGGGTGTTGTTGGGTTGGGTGTTGTTGGGTTGGGTTGGGTTAGGTTGGGTTAGGTTAGGTTAGGTTACTTTAGGTTAGGTTAGGTTAGGTTACGTTAGGTTATGTTAGGTTAGGTTAGGTTACGTTAGGTTAGGTTAGGTCAGGTAAGGTTAGGTTACGTTAGAATAGGTTAGGTTAGGTTAGGTTACGTTAGGTTAGGTTAAGTTAGGTTAGGTTAGGTTTGGTTAGGTTTGGTTAGGTTAGCTTAGGCTAGGTTAGGTTGGGTTGGGTTGGGTTGGGTTGGGTTAGGTTAGGTTAGGTTAGGTTAGGTTGGGTTAGGTTAGTTTAGGTTAGGTTAGGTTAGGTTAGGTTGGGTTGGGTTGGGTTAGGTTAGGTTAGGTTAGGTTTGGTTAGGTTAGGTTAGGTTAGGTTATGTTAGGTTAGGTTGGGTTAGGTTAGGTTAGGTTACGTTAGGTTAAGGTATGAACCGTCGTAAAACCGCATTAAACAATGTCACTTAGTGAGATGCAGTGTTTTTCACCTTTACAAGTTGGGAACTGTGATATCTAATGTGAAAGCGCTTGAAACCGTCGTAATGTTCTAGAAAGCAATGTAAAGTAGCGAGTAAAACGTTTTCTAACGATAGAAGTGCGAAGGTTATGTTAGGTTGAGTTATGTTAGTTTAAGCTAGGTAGCGTCGTGAAACTACCAAAAACAACGTCATCTAACGAGATAGTGTTGTTTTATTGCGAGTACGAAACTGCGATAGGTGAAATGTTGTGAAAGCACACGAAACGGCATGAACAAGCCAAATACTGCGTGTTGTACCGTTACAAGTGCGAAACTGCTATGTTGTGATATTCTCGTTAAAGCGCATGCAAGCATCGTGAAACCTTAAAGAACGATGTCATTTAGCGAGATACAGCGTTCTGTACTGCAATAAGTTGGTGAAAAACTGTGAGGTTATGCAAATATCCTAATTGTGAACGAAACAGTGTAATAGAGCGTTTTTTAATGCAAGTGCGAATGTTAGGTTAGGTTAAGATATGAACCGTCGTAAAACCGCATTAAACAATGTCACTTAGTGAAATGCAGTGTTTTTCACCATTACAAGTAGGGAACTGCGATATCTAATGTGAAAGCGCTTGCAAACGTCGTTAGGTTAGGTTAGGTTAGGTTAGGTTAGGTTAGGTTAGGTTACGTTAGGTTAGGTTAGGTTAGGTTTGGTTAGGTTAGGTTAGGTTAGGTTAGGTTAGGGATGTTAGGTAAGGTTTGGTTAGGTTAGGTTAGGTTAGGTTGGGTTAGGTAAGGTTAGGTTAGGTTAAGATATGAACCGCGCTAAAACCGCATTAAACAATGTCACTTAGTGAGATGCTGTGTTTTTCACCATTACAAGTCGGGAACTGCGATATCTAATGTGAAAGCGCATGAAACCGTCGTAATCTTGTAGAAAACATTGTAAAGTAGCGAATAAAACGTTTTCTAACGATAGAAGTGCGAAGGTTCGGTTAGTTTGAGCTAGGTAGCGTCGTGAAGCCACCAAAAACGATGTCATCTAACGAGATAGTGTTGTTTTATTGCGAGTACGAAACTGCGATAGGTGAAATATTGGGAAAGCACACAAAATGGCATGAACTAGCCAGATACTGCGTCTTGTGCCGTTACAAGTGCGAAACTGCTTTATTGTGATATTCTCGTTAAAGCGCATGCAAGTATCGTGAAACCTTAAAGAACGATGTCATTTAGCGAGATACAGCGTTCTGTACTGTAATAAGTTGGTGAGAAACTGTGAGGTCAAGCAAATATCGTAATTGTGAACGAAACAGTGTAATTGAGCGTATTTATATACAAGTGCGAATGTTAGGTTAGGTTGAGATATCAACCGTCGTAAAACCGCATTAAACAATCACTTAGTGAGATGTAGTGTTTTTCAACATTACAAGTCGGGAACTACGATATCTAATGTGAAAGCGCATGAAACCGTCGTAATCTTGTAGAAAACATTGTAAAGTTGCGAGTAAAACGTTTTCTAACGATAGAAGTGCGAAGGTTAGCTTGAGTTATGTTAGTTTAAGCTATGTAGCGTCGTGAGACCACCAAAAAGGACGTCATCTAACGAGATAGTGTTGTTTTATTGCATGTACGAAACTGCAATAGGTGAAATGTTGTGAAAGTACACAAAACGGCTTGAACAAGCCAGATACTGCGTGTTGTACCGTTACAAGTGCGAAACTGCTATAATGTGATATTCTCGTTAAAGCGCATGCAAGCATCGTGAAACCTTAAAGAACGATCTCATTTAGCGAGATACAGCGTTCTGTACTGCAATAAGTTTGTGAAAAACTGTGAGGTTTTGCAAATATCGTAATTGTGAACGAAACAGTGTAATAGAGCGTTTTTCAATACAAGTACGAATGTTAGGTTAGGTTAAGATATGAACCGTCGTAAAACCGCATTAAACAATGTCACTTAGTGAGATGCAGTGTTTTTCACCATTACAAGTCGGGAACTGCGATATCTAATGTGAAAGCGCTTGCAAACGTCGTTAGGTTAGGTTAGGTTAGGTTAGGTTAGGTTTGGTTAGGTTAGGTTAGGTTAGGTTAGGGTATGTTAGGTTAGGTTGGGTTAGGTTAGGTAAGGTTACGTTAGGTTAAGGTATGAACCGTCGTAAAACCGCATTAAACAATGTCACTTAGTGAGATGCAGTGTTTTTCACCTTTACAAGTTGGGAACTGCGATATCTAATGTGAAAGCGCTTGAAACCGTCGTAATGTTGTAGAAAGCAATGTAAAGTAGCTAGTAAAACGTTTTCTAACGATAGAAGTGCGAAGGTTATGTTAGGTTGAGTTATGTTAGTTTAAGCTACGTAGCGTCGTGAAACCACCAAAAACGACGTCATCTAACGAGATAGTGTTGTTTTATTGCGAGTATTAAACTGCGATAGGTGAAATGTTGTGAAAGCACACAAAACGGCATGAACAAGCCGAATACTGCGTGTTCTACCGTTACAAGTGCGAAACTGCTATATTGTGATATTCTCGGTAAAGCGCATGCAAGTATCGTGAAACCTTAAAGAACGATGTCATTTAGCGAGATACAGCGTTCTGTACTGTAATAAGTTGGTGAGAAACTGTGAGGTCAAGCAAATATCGTAATTGTGAACGAAACAGTGTAATTGAGCGTCTTTAGATACAAGTGCGAATGTTAGGTTAGGTTGATATATAAACCGTCGTAAAACCGCATTAAACAATGTCACTTAGTGAGATGTAGTGTTTTTCAACATTACAAGTCGGGAACTACGATATCTAATGTGAAAGCGCATGAAACCGTCGTAATCTTGTAGAAAACATTGTAAAGTTGCGAGTAAAACGTTTTCTAACGATAGAAGTGCGAAGGTTAGGTTAGGTTAGGTTAGTTTAAGCTAGGTAGCGTCGTGAAACTACCAAAAACGACGTCATCTAACGAGATAGTGTTGTTTTATAGCGAGTATTAAACTGCGATAGGTGAAATGTTGTGAAAGCACACAAAACGGCATGAACAAGCCAAATACTGCGTGTTCTACCGTTACAAGTGCGAAACTGCTATATTGTGATATTCTCGTTAAAGCGCATGCAAGCATCGTGAAACCTTAAAGAACAATGTCATTTAGCGAGATACAGCGTTCTGTACTGCAATAAGTTGGTGAAAAACTGTGAGGTTATGCAAATATCGTAATTGTGAACAAAACAGTGTAATAGAGCGTTTTTAGATACAAGTGCGAATGTTAGGTTAGGTTAAGATATGAACCGTCGTAAAACCGCATTAAACAATGTCAATTAGTGAGATGCAGTGTTTTTCACCATTAAAAGTGGGGAACTGCGATATCTAATGTGAAAGCGCTTGCAACCGTCGTTAGGTTAGGTTAGGTTAGGTTAGGTTAGGTTTGGTTAGGTTAGGTTAGGTTACGTTAGGTTAGGTTAGGTTAGGTTACGTTAGGTTAGGTTAGGTTAGGTAAGGATAATTTGGTTAGGTTAGGTAAGGTTAGGTTAGGTTAGGTTGGGTTGGGTGTTGTTGGGTTGGGTGTTGTTGGGTTGGGTTGGGTTAGGTTGGGTTAGGTTAGGTTAGGTTACTTTAGGTTAGGTTAGGTTAGGTTACGTTAGGTTATGTTAGGTTAGGTTAGGTTACGTTAGGTTAGGTTAGGTCAGGTAAGGTTAGGTTACGTTAGAATAGGTTAGGTTAGGTTAGGTTACGTTAGGTTAGGTTAAGTTAGGTTAGGTTAGGTTTGGTTAGGTTAGCTTAGGCTAGGTTAGGTTGGGTTGGGTTGGGTTGGGTTGGGTTAGGTTAGGTTAGGTTAGGTTAGGTTGGGTTAGGTTAGTTTAGGTTAGGTTAGGTTAGGTTAGGTTGGGTTGGGTTGGGTTAGGTTAGGTTAGGTTAGGTTTGGTTAGGTTAGGTTAGGTTAGGTTATGTTAGGTTAGGTTGGGTTAGGTTAGGTTAGGTTACGTTAGGTTAAGGTATGAACCGTCGTAAAACCGCATTAAACAATGTCACTTAGTGAGATGCAGTGTTTTTCACCTTTACAAGTTGGGAACTGTGATATCTAATGTGAAAGCGCTTGAAACCGTCGTAATGTTCTAGAAAGCAATGTAAAGTAGCGAGTAAAACGTTTTCTAACGATAGAAGTGCGAAGGTTATGTTAGGTTGAGTTATGTTAGTTTAAGCTAGATAGCGTCGTGAAACTACCAAAAACAACGTCATCTAACGAGATAGTGTTGTTTTATTGCGAGTACGAAACTGCGATAGGTGAAATGTTGTGAAAGCACACGAAACGGCATGAACAAGCCAAATACTGCGTGTTGTACCGTTACAAGTGCGAAACTGCTATGTTGTGATATTCTCGTTAAAGCGCATGCAAGCATCGTGAAACCTTAAAGAACGATGTCATTTAGCGAGATACAGCGTTCTGTACTGCAATAAGTTGGTGAAAAACTGTGAGGTTATGCAAATATCCTAATTGTGAACGAAACAGTGTAATAGAGCGTTTTTTAATGCAAGTGCGAATGTTAGGTTAGGTTAAGATATGAACCGTCGTAAAACCGCATTAAACAATGTCACTTAGTGAAATGCAGTGTTTTTCACCATTACAAGTAGGGAACTGCGATATCTAATGTGAAAGCGCTTGCAAACGTCGTTAGGTTAGGTTAGGTTAGGTTAGGTTACGTTAGGTTAGGTTAGGTTAGGTTTGGTTAGGTTAGGTTAGGTTAGGTTAGGTTAGGGATGTTAGGTAAGGTTTGGTTAGGTTAGGTTAGGTTAGGTTGGGTTAGGTAAGGTTAGGTTAGGTTAAGATATGAACCGCGCTAAAACCGCATTAAACAATGTCACTTAGTGAGATGCTGTGTTTTTCACCATTACAAGTCGGGAACTGCGATATCTAATGTGAAAGCGCATGAAACCGTCGTAATCTTGTAGAAAACATTGTAAAGTAGCGAATAAAACGTTTTCTAACGATAGAAGTGCGAAGGTTCGGTTAGTTTGAGCTAGGTAGCGTCGTGAAGCCACCAAAAACGATGTCATCTAACGAGATAGTGTTGTTTTATTGCGAGTACGAAACTGCGATAGGTGAAATATTGGGAAAGCACACAAAATGGCATGAACTAGCCAGATACTGCGTCTTGTGCCGTTACAAGTGCGAAACTGCTTTATTGTGATATTCTCGTTAAAGCGCATGCACGTATCGTGAAACCTTAAAGAACGATGTCATTTAGCGAGATACAGCGTTCTGTACTGTAATAAGTTGGTGAGAAACTGTGAGGTCAAGCAAATATCGCAATTGTGAACGAAACAGTGTAATTGAGCGTATTTAGATACAAGTGCGAATGTTAGGTTAGGTTGAGATATCAACCGTCGTAAAACCGCATTAAACAATGTCACTTAGTGAGATGTAGTGTTTTTCAACATTACAAGTCGGGAACTACGATATCTAATGTGAAAGCGCATGAAACCGTCGTAATCTTGTAGAAAACATTGTAAAGTTGCGAGTAAAACGTTTTCTAACGATAGAAGTGCGAAGGTTAGCTTGAGTTATGTTAGTTTAAGCTATGTAGCGTCGTGAGACCACCAAAAAGGACGTCATCTAACGAGATAGTGTTGTTTTATTGCATGTACGAAACTGCAATAGGTGAAATGTTGTGAAAGTACACAAAACGGCTTGAACAAGCCAGATACTGCGTGTTGTACCGTTACAAGTGCGAAACTGCTATAATGTGATATTCTCGTTAAAGCGCATGCAAGCATCGTGAAACCTTAAAGAACGATGTCATTTAGCGAGATACAGCGTTCTGTACTGCAATAAGTTGGTGAAAAACTGTGAGGTTATGCAAATATCGTAATTGTGAACGAAACAGTGTAATAGAGCGTTTTTCAATACAAGTACGAATGTTAGGTTAGGTTAAGATATGAACCGTCGTAAAACCGCATTAAACAATGTCACTTAGTGAGATGCAGTGTTTTTCACCTTTACAAGTTGGGAACTGCGATATCTAATGTGAAAGCGCTTGAAACCGTCGTAATGTTGTAGAAAGCAATGTAAAGTAGCTAGTAAAACGTTTTCTAACGATAGAAGTGCGAAGGTTATGTTAGGTTGAGTTATGTTAGTTTAAGCTACGTAGCGTCGTGAAACCACCAAAAACGACGTCATCTAACGAGATAGTGTTGTTTTATTGCGAGTATTAAACTGCGATAGGTGAATGTTGTGAAAGCACACAAAACGGCATGAACAAGCCAAATACTGCGTGTTCTACCGTTACAAGTGCGAAACTGCTATATTGTGATATTCTCGGTAAAGCGCATGCAAGTATCGTGAAACCTTAAAGAACGATGTCATTTAGCGAGATACAGCGTTCTGTACTGTAATAAGTTGGTGAGAAACTGTGAGGTCAAGCAAATATCGTAATTGTGAACGAAACAGTGTAATTGAGCGTCTTTAGATACAAGTGTGAATGTTAGGTTAGGTTAAGATATGAACCGTCGTAAAACCGCATTAAACAATGTCAATTAGTGAGATGCAGTGTTTTTCACCATTAAAAGTGGGGAACTGCGATATCTAATGTGAAAGCGCTTGCAACCGTCGTTAGGTTAGGTTAGGTTAGGTTAGGTTAGGTTAGGTTTGGTTAGGTTAGGTTAGGTTAGGTTAGGTTAGGTTAGATTAGGTTAGGTTGTGTTGAGTTGGGTTAGGTTAGGTTAGGTTAGGTTAGGTTGGGTTAGGTTAGGTTAGGTTAGGTTAGGTTACGTTAGGTTAGGTTAGGTTAGGTTACGTTAGGTTAGGTTAGGTTAGGTAAAGATAATTTGGTTAGGTTAGGTAAGGTTAGGTTAGGTTAGGTTGGGTTGGGTGTTGTTGGGTTGGGTTGGGTTGGGTTAGGTTGGGTTAGGTTAGGTTAGGTTACGTTAGGTTAGGTTAGGTTACGTTAGGTTATGTTAGGTTAGGTTTGGTTAGGTTACGTTAGGTTAGGTTAGGTCAGGTAAGGTTAGGTTACGTTAGAATAGGTTAGGTTAGGTTAGGTTACGTTAGGTTAGGTTAAGTTAGGTTAGGTTAGGTTTGGTTAGGTTAGGTTAGGTTAGCTTTGGTTAGGTTAGGTTGGGTTGGGTTGGGTTAGGTTGGGTTAGGTTAGGTTAGGTTAGGTTAGGTTGGGTTAGGTTAGTTTAGGTCAGGTTAGGTTAGGTTAGGTTGGGTTGGGTTGGTTAGGTTAGGTTAGGTTAGGTTAGGTAAGGTTAGGTTAGGTTAGGTTAGGTTAGGTTAGGTTACGTTAGGTTAAGGTATGAACCGCCGTAAAACCGCATTAAACAATGTCACTTAGTGAGATGCAGTGTTTTTCACCTTTACAAGTTGGGAACTGTGATATCTAATGTGAAAGCGCTTGAAACCGTCGTAATGTTGTAGAAAGCAATGTAAAGTAGCGAGTAAAACGTTTTCTAACGATAGAAGTGCGAAGGTTATGTTAGGTTGAGTTATGTTAGTTTAAGCTAGGTAGCGTCGTGAAACTACCAAAAACAACGTCATCTAACGAGATAGTGTTGTTTTATTGCGAGTACGAAACTGCGATAGGTGAAATGTTGTGAAAGCACACAAAACGCAATGAACAAGCCAAATACTGCGTGTTGTACCGTTACAAGTGCGAAACTGCTATGTTGTGATATTCTCGTTGAAGCGCATGCAAGCATCGTGAAATCTTAAAGAACGATGTCATTTAGCGAGATACAGCGTTCTGTACTGCAATAAGTTGGTGAAAAACTGTGAGGTTATGCAAATATCCTAATTGTGAACGAAACAGTGTAATAGAGCGTTTTTAATACAAGTGCGAATGTTAGGTTAGGTCAAGATATGAACCGTCGTAAAACCGCATTAAACAATGTCACTTAGTGAGATGCAGTGTTTTTCACCATTACAAGTCGGGAACTGCGATATCTAATGTGAAAGCGCTTGAAAACGTCGTTAGGTTAGGTTAGGTTAGGTTAGGTTTGGTTAGGTTAGGTTAGGTTAGGTCAGCTTAGGGTATGTTAGGTAAGGTTTGGTTAGGGTAGGTTAGGTTAGGTTGGGTTAGGTAAGGTTAGGTTAGGTTAAGATATGAACCGCGCTAAAACCGCATTAAACAATGTCACTTAGTGAGATGCTGTGTTTTTCACCATTACAAGTCGGGAACTGCGATATCTAATGTGAAAGCGCATGAAACCGTCGTAATCTTGTAGAAAACATTGTAAAGTAGCGAATAAAACGTTTTCTACCGATAGAAGTGCGAAGGTTCGGTTAGTTTGAGCTAGGTAGCGTCGTGAAACCACCAAAAACGATGTCATCTAACGAGATAGTGTTGTTTTATTGCGAGTACGAAACTGCGATAGGTGAAATATTGGGAAAGCACACAAAATGGCATGAACTAGCCAGATACTGCGTCTTGTGCCGTTACAAGTGCGAAACTGCTTTATTGTGATATTCTCGTTAAAGCGCATGCAAGTATCTTGAAACCTTAAAGAACGATGTCATTTAGCGAGATACAGCGTTCTGTACTGTAATAAGTTGGTGAGAAACTGTGAGGTCAAGCAAATATCGTAATTGTGAACGAAACAGTGTAATTGAGCGTATCTAGATACAAGTGCGAATGTTAGGTTAGGTTGAGATATCAACCGTCGTAAAACCGCATTAAACAATGTCACTTAGTGAGATGTAGTGTTTTTCAACATTACAAGTCGGGAACTACGATATCTAATGTGAAAGCGCATGAAACCGTCGTAATCTTGTAGAAAACATTGTAAAGTTGCGAGTAAAACGTTTTCTAACAATAGAAGTGCGAAGGTTAGCTTGAGTTATGTTAGTTTAAGCTATGTAGCGTCGTGAGACCACCAAAAAGAACGTCATCTAACGAGATAGTGTTGTTTTATTGCGAGTACGAAACTGCGATAGGTAAAATGTTGTGAAAGCACACAAAACGGCATGAACAAGCCAAATACTGCGTGTTGTACCGTTACAAGTGCGAAACTGCTATGTTGTGACATTCTCGGTAAAGCGCATGCAAGTATCGTGAAACCTTAAAGAACGATGTCATTTAGCGAGATACAGCGTTCTGTACTGTAATAAGTTGGTGAGAAACTGTGAGGTCAAGCCAATATCGTAATTGTGAACGAAACAGTGTAATAGAGCGTTTTTCAATACAAGTACGAATGTTAGGTTAGGTTGACATATCAACCATCGTAAAACCGCATTAAACAATGTCACTTAGTGAGATGTAGTGTTTTTCAACATTACAAGTCGGGAACTACGATATCTAATGTGAAAGCGCATGAAACCGTCGTAATCTTGTAGAAAACATTGTAAAGTTGCGAGTAAAACGTTTTCTAACGATAGAAGTGCGAAGGTTAGCTTGAGTTATGTTAGTTTAAGCTATGTAGCGTCGTGAGACCACCAAAAAGGACGTCATCTAACGAGATAGTGTTGTTTTATTGCATGTATGAAACTGCAATAGGTGAAATGTTGTGAAAGTACACAAAACAGCATGAACAAGCCAAATACTGCGTGTTCTACCGTTACAAGTGCGAAACTGCTATATTGTGATATTCTCGTTAAAGCGCATGCAAGCATCGTGAAACCTTAAAGAACAATGTCATTTAGCGAGATACAGCGTTCTGTACTGCAATAAGTTGGTGAAAAACTGTGAGGTTATGCAAATATCGTAATTGTGAACGAAACAGTGTAATAGAGCGTTTTTCAATACAAGTACGAATGTTAGGTTAGGTTAAGATATGAACTGTCGTAAAACCGCAATAAACAATGTCACTTAGTGAGATGCAGTGTTTTTCACCATTACAAGTCGGGAACTGCGATATCTAATGTGAAAGCGCTTGCAAACGTCGTTAGGTTAGGTTAGGTTAGGTTAGGTTAGGTTACGTTAGGTTAGGTTTGGTTAGGTTAGGTTAGGTTAGGTTAGGTTATGTTAGGCTAGGTTGGGTTAGGTTAGGTTAGGTTACGTTAGGTTAAGGTATGAACCGTCGTAAAACCGCAATAAACAATGTCACTTAGTGAGATGCAGTGTTTTTCACCTTTACAAGTTGGGAACTGCGATATCTAATGTGAAAGCGCTTGAAACCGTCGTAATGTTGCAGAAAGCAATGTAAAGTAGCGAGTAAAACGTTTTCTAACGATAGAAGTGCGAAACTTAGGTTATGTTAGTTTAAGCTAGGTAGCGTCGTGAAACCACCAAAAACGACGTCATCTAACGAGATAGTGTTGTTTTATTGCGAGTACGAAACTGCGATAGGTAAAATGTGAAAGCACACAAAACGGCATGAACAAGCCAAATACTGCGTGTTGTACCGTTACAAGTGCGAAACTGCTATGTTTTGACATTCTCGGTAAAGCGCATGCAAGTATCGTGAAACCTTAAAGAACGATGTCATTTAGCGAGATACAGCGTTCTGTACTGTAATAAGTTGGTGAGAAACTGTGAGGTCAAGCAAATATCGTAATTGTGAACGAAACAGTGTAATTGAGCGTCTTTAGATACAAGTGCGAATGTTAGGTTAGGTTGACATATCAACCGTCGTAAAACCGCATTAAACAATGTCACTTAGTGAGATGTAGTGTTTTTCAACATTACAAGTCGGGAACTACGATATCTAATGTGAAAGCGCATGAAACCGTCGTAATCTTGTAGAAAACATTGTAAAGTTGCCAGTAAAGCGTTTTCTAACGATAGAAGTGCGAAGGTTAGGTTAGGTTAGGTTAGTTTAAGCTAGGTAGCGTCGTGAAACTACCAAAAACGACGTTATCTAACGAGATAGTGTTGTTTTATAGCGAGTATTAAACTGCGATAGGTGAAATGTTGTGAAAGCACACAAAACGGCATGAACAAGCCAAATACTGCGTGTTCTACCGTTACAAGTGCGAAACTGCTATATTGTGATATTCTCGTTAAAGCGCATGCAAGCATCGTGAAACCTTAAAGAAATATGTCATTTAGCGAGATACAACGTTCTGTACTGCAATAAGTTGGTGAAAAACTGTGAGATTATGCAAATATCGTAATTGTGAACAAAACAGTGTAATAAAGTGTTTTTAGATACAAGTGCGAATGTTAGGTTAGGTTAAGATATGAACCGTCGTAAAACCGCATTAAACAATGTCAATTAGTGAGATGCAGTGTTTTTCACCATTAAAAGTCGGGAACTGCGATATCTAATGTGAAAGCGCTTGCAACCGTCGTTAGGTTAGGTTAGGTTAGGTTTTGTTAGGTTAGGTTAGGTTAGGTTAGATTAGGTTAGGTTGGGTTGAGTTGGGTTAGGTTAGGTTAGGTTAGGTTAGGTTAGGTTGGGTTAGGTTAGGTTAGGTTAGGTTACGTTAGGTTAGGTTAGGTTACGTTAGGTTAGGTTAGGTTAGGTTACGTTAGGTTAGGTTAGGTTAGGTAAGGATAATTTGGTTAGGTTAGGTAAGGTTAGGTTAGGTTAGGTTGGGTTGGGTGTTGTTGGGTTGGGTGTTGTTGTGTTGGGTTGGGTTGGGTTAGGTTGGGTTAGGTTAGGTTAGGTTACGTTAGGTTAGGTTAGGTTAGGTTACGTTAGGTTATGTTAGGTTAGGTTAGGTTACGTTAGGTTAGGTTAGGTCAGGTAAGGTTAGGTTACGTTAGAATAGGTTAGGTTAGGTTAGGTTACGTTAGGTTAGGTTAAGTTAGGTTAGGTTAGGTTTGGTTAGGTTTGGTTAGGTTAGCTTAGGTTAGGTTAGGTTAGGTTAGGTTGGGTTGGGTTGGGTTGGGTTAGGTAAGGTTAGGTTAGGTTAGGTTGGGTTAGGTTAGTTTAGGTTAGGTTAGGTTAGGTTGGGTTGGGTTGGGTTAGGTTAGGTTAGGTTAGGTTTGGTAAGGTTAGGTTAGGTTACGTTAGGTTAAGGTATGAACCGTCGTAAAACCGCATTAAACAATGTTACTTAGTGAGATGCAGTGTTTTTCACCTTTACAAGTTGGGAACTGTGATATCTAATGTGAAAGCGCTTGAAACCGTCGTAATGTTGTAGAAAGCAATGTAAAGTAGCGAGTAAAACGTTTTCTAACGATAGAAGTGCGAAGGTTATGTTAGGTTGAGTTATGTTAGTTTAAGCTAGGTAGCGTCGTGAAACTACCAAAAACAACGTCATCTAACGAGATAGTGTTGTTTTATTGCGAGTACGAAACTGCGATAGGTGAAATGTTGTGAAAGCACACAAAACGGCATGAACAAGCCAAATACTGCGTGTTGTACCGTTACAAGTGCGAAACTGCTATGTTGTGATATTCTCGTTAAAGCGCATGCAAGCATCGTGAAACCTTAAAGAACGATGTCATTTAGCGAGATACAGCGTTCTGTACTGCAATAAGTTGGTGAAAAACTGTGAGGTTATGCAAATATCCTAATTGTGAACGAAACAGTGTAATAGAGCGTTTTTTAATGCAAGTGCGAATGTTAGGTTAGGTTAAGATATGAACCGTCGTAAAACCGCATTAAACAATGTCACTTAGTCAAATGCAGTGTTTTTCACCATTACAAGTCGGGAACTGCGATATCTAAGGTGAAAGCGCTTGCAAACGTCGTTAGGTTAGGTTAGGTTAGGTTAGGTTACGTTAGGTTAGGTTAGGTTAGGTTTGGTTAGGTTAGGTTAGGTTAGGTTAGGTTAGGTTAGGGATGTTAGGTAAGGTTTGGTTAGGTTAGGTTAGTTTAGGTTGGGTTAGGTAAGGTTAGGTTAGGTTAAGATATGAACCGCGCTAAAACCGCATTAAACAATGTCACTTAGTGAGATGCTGTGTTTTTCACCATTACAAGTCGGGAACTGCGATATCTAATGTGAAAGCGCATGAAACCGTCGCAATCTTGCAGAAAACATTGTAAAGTAGCGAATAAAACGTTTTCTAACGATAGAAGTGCGAAGGTTCGGTTAGTTTGAGCTAGGTAGCGTCGTGAAGCCACCAAAAACGATGTCATCTAACGAGATAGTGTTGTTTTATTGCGAGTACGAAACTGCGATAGGTGAAATATTGGGAAAGCACACAAAATGGCATGAACTAGCCAGATACTGCGTCTTGTGCCGTTACAAGTGCGAAACTGCTTTATTGTGATATTCTCGTTAAAGCGCATGCAAGTATCGTGAAACCTTAAAGAACGATGTCATTTAGCGAGATACAGCGTTCTGTACTGTAATAAGTTGGTGAGAAACTGTGAGGTCAAGCAAATATCGTAATTGTGAACGAAACAGTGTAATTGAGCGTATTTATATACAAGTGCGAATGTTAGGTTAGGTTGAGATATCAACCGTCGTAAAACCGCATTAAACAATCACTTAGTGAGATGTAGTGTTTTTCAACATTACAAGTCGGGAACTACGATATCTAATGTGAAAGCGCATGAAACCATCGTAATCTTGTAGAAAACATTGTAAAGTTGCGAGTAAAACGTTTTCTAACGATAGAAGTGCGAAGGTTAGCTTGAGTTATGTTAGTTTAAGCTATGTAGCGTCGTGAGACCACCAAAAAGGACGTCATCTAACGAGATAGTGTTGTTTTATTGCATGTACGAAACTGCAATAGGTGAAATGTTGTGAAAGTACACAAAACGGCTTGAACAAGCCAGATACTGCGTGTTGTACCGTTACAAGTGCGAAACTGCTATAATGTGATATTCTCGTTAAAGCGCATGCAAGCATCGTGAAACCTTAAAGAACGATGTCATTTAGCGAGATACAGCGTTCTGTACTGCAATCAGTTGGTGAAAAACTGTGAGGTTATGCAAATATCGTAATTGTGAACGAAACAGTGTAATAGAGCGTTTTTCAATACAAGTACGAATGTTAGGTTAGGTTAAGATATGAACCGTCGTAAAACCGCATTAAACAATGTCACTTAGTGAGATGCAGTGTTTTTCACCATTACAAGTCGGGAACTGCGATATCTAATGTGAAAGCGCTTGCAAACGTCGTTAGGTTAGGTTAGGTTAGGTTAGGTTAGGTTAGGTTAGGTTTGGTTAGGTTAGGTTAGGTTAGGTTAGGTTAGGGTATGTTAGGTTAGGTTGGGTTAGGTTAGGTAAGGTTACGTTAGGTTAAGGTATGAACCGTCGTAAAACCGCATTAAACAATGTCACTTAGTGAGATGCAGTGTTTTTCACCTTTACAAGTTGGGAACTGCGATATCTAATGTGAAAGCGCTTGAAACCGTCGTAATGTTGTAGAAAGCAATGTAAAGTAGCTAGTAAAACGTTTTCTAACGATAGAAGTGCGAAGGTTATGTTAGGTTGAGTTATGTTAGTTTAAGCTACGTAGCGTCGTGAAACCACCAAAAACGACGTCATCTAACGAGATAGTGTTGTTTTATTGCGAGTATTAAACTGCGATAGGTGAAATGTTGTGAAAGCACACAAAACGGCATGAACAAGCCAAATACTGCGTGTTCTACCGTTACAAGTGCGAAACTGCTATATTGTGATATTCTCGGTAAAGCGCATGCAAGTATCGTGAAACCTTAAAAAACGATGTCATTTAGCGAGATACAGCGTTATGTACTGTAAGAAGTTGGTGAGAAACTGTGAGGTCAAGCAAATATCGTAATTGTGAACGAAACAGTGTAATTGAGCGTCTTTAGATACAAGTGCGAATGTTAGGTTAGGTTGATATATAAACCGTCGTAAAACCGCATTAAACAATGTCACTTAGTGAGATGTAGTGTTTTTCAACATTACAAGTCGGGAACTACGATATCTAATGTGAAAGCGCATGAAACCGTCGTAATCTTGTAGAAAACATTGTAAAGTTGCGAGTAAAACGTTTTCTAACGATAGAAGTGCGAAGGTTAGGTTAGGTTAGGTTAGTTTAAGCTAGGTAGCGTCGTGAAACTACCAAAAACGACGTCATCTAACGAGATAGTGTTGTTTTATAGCGAGTATTAAACTGCGATAGGTGAAATGTTGTGAAAGCACACAAAACGGCATGAACAAGCCAAATACTGCGTGTTCTACCGTTACAAGTGCGAAACTGCTATATTGTGATATTCTCGTTAAAGCGCATGCAAGCATCGTGAAACCTTAAAGAACAATGTCATTTAGCGAGATACAGCGTTCTGTACTGCAATAAGTTGGTGAAAAACTGTGAGGTTATGCAAATATCGTAATTGTGAACAAAACAGTGTAATAGAGCGTTTTTAGATACAAGTGCGAATGTTAGGTTAGGTTAAGATATGAACCGTCGTAAAACCGCATTAAACAATGTCAATTAGTGAGATGCAGTGTTTTTCACCATTAAAAGTGGGGAACTGCGATATCTAATGTGAAAGCGCTTGCAACCGTCGTTAGGTTAGGTTAGGTTAGGTTAGGTTTGGTTAGGTTAGGTTAGGTTACGTTAGGTTAGGTTAGGTTAGGTTACGTTAGGTTAGGTTAGGTTAGGTAAGGATAATTTGGTTAGGTTAGGTAAGGTTAGGTTAGGTTAGGTTGGGTTGGGTGTTGTTGGGTTGGGTGTTGTTGGGTTGGGTTGGGTTAGGTTGGGTTAGGTTAGGTTAGGTTACTTTAGGTTAGGTTAGGTTAGGTTACGTTAGGTTATGTTAGGTTAGGTTAGGTTACGTTAGGTTAGGTTAGGTCAGGTAAGGTTAGGTTACGTTAGAATAGGTTAGGTTAGGTTAGGTTACGTTAGGTTAGGTTAAGTTAGGTTAGGTTAGGTTTGGTTAGGTTTGGTTAGGTTAGCTTAGGCTAGGTTAGGTTGGGTTGGGTTGGGTTGGGTTGGGTTAGGTTAGGTTAGGTTAGGTTAGGTTGGGTTAGGTTAGTTTAGGTTAGGTTAGGTTAGGTTAGGTTGGGTTGGGTTGGGTTAGGTTAGGTTAGGTTAGGTTTGGTTAGGTTAGGTTAGGTTAGGTTATGTTAGGTTAGGTTGGGTTAGGTTAGGTTAGGTTACGTTAGGTTAAGGTATGAACCGTCGTAAAACCGCATTAAACAATGTCACTTAGTGAGATGCAGTGTTTTTCACCTTTACAAGTTGGGAACTGTGATATCTAATGTGAAAGCGCTTGAAACCGTCGTAATGTTCTAGAAAGCAATGTAAAGTAGCGAGTAAAACGTTTTCTAACGATAGAAGTGCGAAGGTTATGTTAGGTTGAGTTATGTTAGTTTAAGCTAGGTAGCGTCGTGAAACTACCAAAAACAACGTCATCTAACGAGATAGTGTTGTTTTATTGCGAGTACGAAACTGCGATAGGTGAAATGTTGTGAAAGCACACGAAACGGCATGAACAAGCCAAATACTGCGTGTTGTACCGTTACAAGTGCGAAACTGCTATGTTGTGATATTCTCGTTAAAGCGCATGCAAGCATCGTGAAACCTTAAAGAACGATGTCATTTAGCGAGATACAGCGTTCTGTACTGCAATAAGTTGGTGAAAAACTGTGAGGTTATGCAAATATCCTAATTGTGAACGAAACAGTGTAATAGAGCGTTTTTTAATGCAAGTGCGAATGTTAGGTTAGGTTAAGATATGAACCGTCGTAAAACCGCATTAAACAATGTCACTTAGTGAAATGCAGTGTTTTTCACCATTACAAGTAGGGAACTGCGATATCTAATGTGAAAGCGCTTGCAAACGTCGTTAGGTTAGGTTAGGTTAGGTTAGGTTAGGTTAGGTTACGTTAGGTTAGGTTAGGTTAGGTTTGGTTAGGTTAGGTTAGGTTAGGTTAGGTTAGGGATGTTAGGTAAGGTTTGGTTAGGTTAGGTTAGGTTAGGTTGGGTTAGGTAAGGTTAGGTTAGGTTAAGATATGAACCGCGCTAAAACCGCATTAAACAATGTCACTTAGTGAGATGCTGTGTTTTTCACCATTACAAGTCGGGAACTGCGATATCTAATGTGAAAGCGCATGAAACCGTCGTAATCTTGTAGAAAACATTGTAAAGTAGCGAATAAAACGTTTTCTAACGATAGAAGTGCGAAGGTTCGGTTAGTTTGAGCTAGGTAGCGTCGTGAAGCCACCAAAAACGATGTCATCTAACGAGATAGTGTTGTTTTATTGCGAGTACGAAACTGCGATAGGTGAAATATTGGGAAAGCACACAAAATGGCATGAACTAGCCAGATACTGCGTCTTGTGCCGTTACAAGTGCGAAACTGCTTTATTGTGATATTCTCGTTAAAGCGCATGCACGTATCGTGAAACCTTAAAGAACGATGTCATTTAGCGAGATACAGCGTTCTGTACTGTAATAAGTTGGTGAGAAACTGTGAGGTCAAGCAAATATCGCAATTGTGAACGAAACAGTGTAATTGAGCGTATTTAGATACAAGTGCGAATGTTAGGTTAGGTTGAGATATCAACCGTCGTAAAACCGCATTAAACAATGTCACTTAGTGAGATGTAGTGTTTTTCAACATTACAAGTCGGGAACTACGATATCTAATGTGAAAGCGCATGAAACCGTCGTAATCTTGTAGAAAACATTGTAAAGTTGCGAGTAAAACGTTTTCTAACGATAGAAGTGCGAAGGTTAGCTTGAGTTATGTTAGTTTAAGCTATGTAGCGTCGTGAGACCACCAAAAAGGACGTCATCTAACGAGATAGTGTTGTTTTATTGCATGTACGAAACTGCAATAGGTGAAATGTTGTGAAAGTACACAAAACGGCTTGAACAAGCCAGATACTGCGTGTTGTACCGTTACAAGTGCGAAACTGCTATAATGTGATATTCTCGTTAAAGCGCATGCAAGCATCGTGAAACCTTAAAGAACGATGTCATTTAGCGAGATACAGCGTTCTGTACTGCAATAAGTTGGTGAAAAACTGTGAGGTTATGCAAATATCGTAATTGTGAACGAAACAGTGTAATAGAGCGTTTTTCAATACAAGTACGAATGTTAGGTTAGGTTAAGATATGAACCGTCGTAAAACCGCATTAAACAATGTCACTTAGTGAGATGCAGTGTTTTTCACCTTTACAAGTTGGGAACTGCGATATCTAATGTGAAAGCGCTTGAAACCGTCGTAATGTTGTAGAAAGCAATGTAAAGTAGCTAGTAAAACGTTTTCTAACGATAGAAGTGCGAAGGTTATGTTAGGTTGAGTTATGTTAGTTTAAGCTACGTAGCGTCGTGAAACCACCAAAAACGACGTCATCTAACGAGATAGTGTTGTTTTATTGCGAGTATTAAACTGCGATAGGTGAATGTTGTGAAAGCACACAAAACGGCATGAACAAGCCAAATACTGCGTGTTCTACCGTTACAAGTGCGAAACTGCTATATTGTGATATTCTCGGTAAAGCGCATGCAAGTATCGTGAAACCTTAAAGAACGATGTCATTTAGCGAGATACAGCGTTCTGTACTGTAATAAGTTGGTGAGAAACTGTGAGGTCAAGCAAATATCGTAATTGTGAACGAAACAGTGTAATTGAGCGTCTTTAGATACAAGTGTGAATGTTAGGTTAGGTTAAGATATGAACCGTCGTAAAACCGCATTAAACAATGTCAATTAGTGAGATGCAGTGTTTTTCACCATTAAAAGTGGGGAACTGCGATATCTAATGTGAAAGCGCTTGCAACCGTCGTTAGGTTAGGTTAGGTTAGGTTAGGTTAGGTTTGGTTAGGTTAGGTTAGGTTAGGTTAGGTTAGGTTAGATTAGGTTAGGTTGTGTTGAGTTGGGTTAGGTTAGGTTAGGTTAGGTTAGGTTGGGTTAGGTTAGGTTAGGTTAGGTTAGGTTACGTTAGGTTAGGTTAGGTTAGGTTACGTTAGGTTAGGTTAGGTTAGGTAAAGATAATTTGGTTAGGTTAGGTAAGGTTAGGTTAGGTTAGGTTGGGTTGGGTGTTGTTGGGTTGGGTTGGGTTGGGTTAGGTTGGGTTAGGTTAGGTTAGGTTACGTTAGGTTAGGTTAGGTTACGTTAGGTTATGTTAGGTTAGGTTTGGTTAGGTTACGTTAGGTTAGGTTAGGTCAGGTAAGGTTAGGTTACGTTAGAATAGGTTAGGTTAGGTTAGGTTACGTTAGGTTAGGTTAAGTTAGGTTAGGTTAGGTTTGGTTAGGTTAGGTTAGGTTAGCTTTGGTTAGGTTAGGTTGGGTTGGGTTGGGTTAGGTTGGGTTAGGTTAGGTTAGGTTAGGTTAGGTTGGGTTAGGTTAGTTTAGGTCAGGTTAGGTTAGGTTAGGTTGGGTTGGGTTGGTTAGGTTAGGTTAGGTTAGGTTAGGTAAGGTTAGGTTAGGTTAGGTTAGGTTAGGTTAGGTTACGTTAGGTTAAGGTATGAACCGCCGTAAAACCGCATTAAACAATGTCACTTAGTGAGATGCAGTGTTTTTCACCTTTACAAGTTGGGAACTGTGATATCTAATGTGAAAGCGCTTGAAACCGTCGTAATGTTGTAGAAAGCAATGTAAAGTAGCGAGTAAAACGTTTTCTAACGATAGAAGTGCGAAGGTTATGTTAGGTTGAGTTATGTTAGTTTAAGCTAGGTAGCGTCGTGAAACTACCAAAAACAACGTCATCTAACGAGATAGTGTTGTTTTATTGCGAGTACGAAACTGCGATAGGTGAAATGTTGTGAAAGCACACAAAACGCAATGAACAAGCCAAATACTGCGTGTTGTACCGTTACAAGTGCGAAACTGCTATGTTGTGATATTCTCGTTGAAGCGCATGCAAGCATCGTGAAATCTTAAAGAACGATGTCATTTAGCGAGATACAGCGTTCTGTACTGCAATAAGTTGGTGAAAAACTGTGAGGTTATGCAAATATCCTAATTGTGAACGAAACAGTGTAATAGAGCGTTTTTAATACAAGTGCGAATGTTAGGTTAGGTCAAGATATGAACCGTCGTAAAACCGCATTAAACAATGTCACTTAGTGAGATGCAGTGTTTTTCACCATTACAAGTCGGGAACTGCGATATCTAATGTGAAAGCGCTTGAAAACGTCGTTAGGTTAGGTTAGGTTAGGTTAGGTTTGGTTAGGTTAGGTTAGGTTAGGTCAGCTTAGGGTATGTTAGGTAAGGTTTGGTTAGGGTAGGTTAGGTTAGGTTGGGTTAGGTAAGGTTAGGTTAGGTTAAGATATGAACCGCGCTAAAACCGCATTAAACAATGTCACTTAGTGAGATGCTGTGTTTTTCACCATTACAAGTCGGGAACTGCGATATCTAATGTGAAAGCGCATGAAACCGTCGTAATCTTGTAGAAAACATTGTAAAGTAGCGAATAAAACGTTTTCTACCGATAGAAGTGCGAAGGTTCGGTTAGTTTGAGCTAGGTAGCGTCGTGAAACCACCAAAAACGATGTCATCTAACGAGATAGTGTTGTTTTATTGCGAGTACGAAACTGCGATAGGTGAAATATTGGGAAAGCACACAAAATGGCATGAACTAGCCAGATACTGCGTCTTGTGCCGTTACAAGTGCGAAACTGCTTTATTGTGATATTCTCGTTAAAGCGCATGCAAGTATCTTGAAACCTTAAAGAACGATGTCATTTAGCGAGATACAGCGTTCTGTACTGTAATAAGTTGGTGAGAAACTGTGAGGTCAAGCAAATATCGTAATTGTGAACGAAACAGTGTAATTGAGCGTATCTAGATACAAGTGCGAATGTTAGGTTAGGTTGAGATATCAACCGTCGTAAAACCGCATTAAACAATGTCACTTAGTGAGATGTAGTGTTTTTCAACATTACAAGTCGGGAACTACGATATCTAATGTGAAAGCGCATGAAACCGTCGTAATCTTGTAGAAAACATTGTAAAGTTGCGAGTAAAACGTTTTCTAACAATAGAAGTGCGAAGGTTAGCTTGAGTTATGTTAGTTTAAGCTATGTAGCGTCGTGAGACCACCAAAAAGAACGTCATCTAACGAGATAGTGTTGTTTTATTGCGAGTACGAAACTGCGATAGGTAAAATGTTGTGAAAGCACACAAAACGGCATGAACAAGCCAAATACTGCGTGTTGTACCGTTACAAGTGCGAAACTGCTATGTTGTGACATTCTCGGTAAAGCGCATGCAAGTATCGTGAAACCTTAAAGAACGATGTCATTTAGCGAGATACAGCGTTCTGTACTGTAATAAGTTGGTGAGAAACTGTGAGGTCAAGCCAATATCGTAATTGTGAACGAAACAGTGTAATAGAGCGTTTTTCAATACAAGTACGAATGTTAGGTTAGGTTGACATATCAACCATCGTAAAACCGCATTAAACAATGTCACTTAGTGAGATGTAGTGTTTTTCAACATTACAAGTCGGGAACTACGATATCTAATGTGAAAGCGCATGAAACCGTCGTAATCTTGTAGAAAACATTGTAAAGTTGCGAGTAAAACGTTTTCTAACGATAGAAGTGCGAAGGTTAGCTTGAGTTATGTTAGTTTAAGCTATGTAGCGTCGTGAGACCACCAAAAAGGACGTCATCTAACGAGATAGTGTTGTTTTATTGCATGTATGAAACTGCAATAGGTGAAATGTTGTGAAAGTACACAAAACAGCATGAACAAGCCAAATACTGCGTGTTCTACCGTTACAAGTGCGAAACTGCTATATTGTGGTATTCTCGTTAAAGCGCATGCAAGCATCGTGAAACCTTAAAGAACAATGTCATTTAGCGAGATACAGCGTTCTGTACTGCAATAAGTTGGTGAAAAACTGTGAGGTTATGCAAATATCGTAATTGTGAACGAAACAGTGTAATAGAGCGTTTTTCAATACAAGTACGAATGTTAGGTTAGGTTAAGATATGAACTGTCGTAAAACCGCAATAAACAATGTCACTTAGTGAGATGCAGTGTTTTTCACCATTACAAGTCGGGAACTGCGATATCTAATGTGAAAGCGCTTGCAAACGTCGTTAGGTTAGGTTAGGTTAGGTTAGGTTAGGTTAGGTTACGTTAGGTTAGGTTTGGTTAGGTTAGGTTAGGTTAGGTTAGGTTATGTTAGGCTAGGTTGGGTTAGGTTAGGTTAGGTTACGTTAGGTTAAGGTATGAACCGTCGTAAAACCGCAATAAACAATGTCACTTAGTGAGATGCAGTGTTTTTCACCTTTACAAGTTGGGAACTGCGATATCTAATGTGAAAGCGCTTGAAACCGTCGTAATGTTGCAGAAAGCAATGTAAAGTAGCGAGTAAAACGTTTTCTAACGATAGAAGTGCGAAACTTAGGTTATGTTAGTTTAAGCTAGGTAGCGTCGTGAAACCACCAAAAACGACGTCATCTAACGAGATAGTGTTGTTTTATTGCGAGTACGAAACTGCGATAGGTAAAATGTTGTGAAAGCACACAAAACGGCATGAACAAGCCAAATACTGCGTGTTGTACCGTTACAAGTGCGAAACTGCTATGTTTTGACATTCTCGGTAAAGCGCATGCAAGTATCGTGAAACCTTAAAGAACGATGTCATTTAGCGAGATACAGCGTTCTGTACTGTAATAAGTTGGTGAGAAACTGTGAGGTCAAGCAAATATCGTAATTGTGAACGAAACAGTGTAATTGAGCGTCTTTAGATACAAGTGCGAATGTTAGGTTAGGTTGACATATCAACCGTCGTAAAACCGCATTAAACAATGTCACTTAGTGAGATGTAGTGTTTTTCAACATTACAAGTCGGGAACTACGATATCTAATGTGAAAGCGCATGAAACCGTCGTAATCTTGTAGAAAACATTGTAAAGTTGCCAGTAAAGCGTTTTCTAACGATAGAAGTGCGAAGGTTAGGTTAGGTTAGGTTAGTTTAAGCTAGGTAGCGTCGTGAAACTACCAAAAACGACGTTATCTAACGAGATAGTGTTGTTTTATAGCGAGTATTAAACTGCGATAGGTGAAATGTTGTGAAAGCACACAAAACGGCATGAACAAGCCAAATACTGCGTGTTCTACCGTTACAAGTGCGAAACTGCTATATTGTGATATTCTCGTTAAAGCGCATGCAAGCATCGTGAAACCTTAAAGAAATATGTCATTTAGCGAGATACAACGTTCTGTACTGCAATAAGTTGGTGAAAAACTGTGAGATTATGCAAATATCGTAATTGTGAACAAAACAGTGTAATAAAGTGTTTTTAGATACAAGTGCGAATGTTAGGTTAGGTTAAGATATGAACCGTCGTAAAACCGCATTAAACAATGTCAATTAGTGAGATGCAGTGTTTTTCACCATTAAAAGTCGGGAACTGCGATATCTAATGTGAAAGCGCTTGCAACCGTCGTTAGGTTAGGTTAGGTTAGGTTTTGTTAGGTTAGGTTAGGTTAGGTTAGATTAGGTTAGGTTTGGTTGAGTTGGGTTAGGTTAGGTTAGGTTAGGTTAGGTTGGGTTAGGTTAGGTTAGGTTAGGTTACGTTAGGTTAGGTTAGGTTACGTTAGGTTAGGTTAGGTTAGGTTACGTTAGGTTAGGTTAGGTTAGGTAAGGATAATTTGGTTAGGTTAGGTAAGGTTAGGTTAGGTTGGGTTGGGTGTTGTTGGGTTGGGTGTTGTTGTGTTGGGTTGGGTTGGGTTAGGTTGGGTTAGGTTAGGTTAGGTTACGTTAGGTTAGGTTAGGTTAGGTTACGTTAGGTTATGTTAGGTTAGGTTAGGTTACGTTAGGTTAGGTTAGGTCAGGTAAGGTTAGGTTACGTTAGAATAGGTTAGGTTAGGTTAGGTTACGTTAGGTTAGGTTAAGTTAGGTTAGGTTAGGTTTGGTTAGGTTTGGTTAGGTTAGCTTAGGTTAGGTTAGGTTGGGTTAGGTTGGGTTAAGGTACACAAAACGGCTTGAACAAGCCAGATACTGCGTGTTGTACCGTTACAAGTGCGAAACTGCTATAATGTGATATTCTCGTTAAAGCGCATGCAAGCATCGTGAAACCTTAAAGAACGATGTCATTTAGCGAGATACAGCGTTCTGTACTGCAATCAGTTGGTGAAAAACTGAGGTTATGCAAATATCGTAATTGTGAACGAAACAGTGTAATAGAGCGTTTTTCAATACAAGTACGAATGTTAGGTTAGGTTAAGATATGAACCGTCGTAAAACCGCATTAAACAATGTCACTTAGTGAGATGCAGTGTTTTTCACCATTACAAGTCGGGAACTGCGATATCTAATGTGAAAGCGCTTGCAAACGTCGTTAGGTTAGGTTAGGTTAGGTTAGGTTAGGTTAGGTTTGGTTAGGTTAGGTTAGGTTAGGTTAGGTTAGGGTATGTTAGGTTAGGTTGGGTTAGGTTAGGTTAGGTTAGGTTAGGTTGGGTTAGGTTAGGTTAGGTTAGGTTAGGTTACGTTAGGTTAGGTTAGGTTAGGTTACGTTAGGTTAGGTTAGGTTAGGTAAAGATAATTTGGTTAGGTTAGGTAAGGTTAGGTTAGGTTAGGTTGGGTTGGGTGTTGTTGGGTTGGGTTGGGTTGGGTTAGGTTGGGTTAGGTTAGGTTAGGTTACGTTAGGTTAGGTTAGGTTACGTTAGGTTATGTTAGGTTAGGTTTGGTTAGGTTACGTTAGGTTAGGTTAGGTCAGGTAAGGTTAGGTTACGTTAGAATAGGTTAGGTTAGGTTAGGTTACGTTAGGTTAGGTTAAGTTAGGTTAGGTTAGGTTTGGTTAGGTTAGGTTAGGTTAGCTTTGGTTAGGTTAGGTTGGGTTGGGTTGGGTTAGGTTGGGTTAGGTTAGGTTAGGTTAGGTTAGGTTGGGTTAGGTTAGTTTAGGTCAGGTTAGGTTAGGTTAGGTTGGGTTGGGTTGGTTAGGTTAGGTTAGGTTAGGTTAGGTAAGGTTAGGTTAGGTTAGGTTAGGTTAGGTTAGGTTACGTTAGGTTAAGGTATGAACCGCCGTAAAACCGCATTAAACAATGTCACTTAGTGAGATGCAGTGTTTTTCACCTTTACAAGTTGGGAACTGTGATATCTAATGTGAAAGCGCTTGAAACCGTCGTAATGTTGTAGAAAGCAATGTAAAGTAGCGAGTAAAACGTTTTCTAACGATAGAAGTGCGAAGGTTATGTTAGGTTGAGTTATGTTAGTTTAAGCTAGGTAGCGTCGTGAAACTACCAAAAACAACGTCATCTAACGAGATAGTGTTGTTTTATTGCGAGTACGAAACTGCGATAGGTGAAATGTTGTGAAAGCACACAAAACGCAATGAACAAGCCAAATACTGCGTGTTGTACCGTTACAAGTGCGAAACTGCTATGTTGTGATATTCTCGTTGAAGCGCATGCAAGCATCGTGAAATCTTAAAGAACGATGTCATTTAGCGAGATACAGCGTTCTGTACTGCAATAAGTTGGTGAAAAACTGTGAGGTTATGCAAATATCCTAATTGTGAACGAAACAGTGTAATAGAGCGTTTTTAATACAAGTGCGAATGTTAGGTTAGGTCAAGATATGAACCGTCGTAAAACCGCATTAAACAATGTCACTTAGTGAGATGCAGTGTTTTTCACCATTACAAGTCGGGAACTGCGATATCTAATGTGAAAGCGCTTGAAAACGTCGTTAGGTTAGGTTAGGTTAGGTTAGGTTTGGTTAGGTTAGGTTAGGTTAGGTCAGCTTAGGGTATGTTAGGTAAGGTTTGGTTAGGGTAGGTTAGGTTAGGTTGGGTTAGGTAAGGTTAGGTTAGGTTAAGATATGAACCGCGCTAAAACCGCATTAAACAATGTCACTTAGTGAGATGCTGTGTTTTTCACCATTACAAGTCGGGAACTGCGATATCTAATGTGAAAGCGCATGAAACCGTCGTAATCTTGTAGAAAACATTGTAAAGTAGCGAATAAAACGTTTTCTACCGATAGAAGTGCGAAGGTTCGGTTAGTTTGAGCTAGGTAGCGTCGTGAAACCACCAAAAACGATGTCATCTAACGAGATAGTGTTGTTTTATTGCGAGTACGAAACTGCGATAGGTGAAATATTGGGAAAGCACACAAAATGGCATGAACTAGCCAGATACTGCGTCTTGTGCCGTTACAAGTGCGAAACTGCTTTATTGTGATATTCTCGTTAAAGCGCATGCAAGTATCTTGAAACCTTAAAGAACGATGTCATTTAGCGAGATACAGCGTTCTGTACTGTAATAAGTTGGTGAGAAACTGTGAGGTCAAGCAAATATCGTAATTGTGAACGAAACAGTGTAATTGAGCGTATCTAGATACAAGTGCGAATGTTAGGTTAGGTTGAGATATCAACCGTCGTAAAACCGCATTAAACAATGTCACTTAGTGAGATGTAGTGTTTTTCAACATTACAAGTCGGGAACTACGATATCTAATGTGAAAGCGCATGAAACCGTCGTAATCTTGTAGAAAACATTGTAAAGTTGCGAGTAAAACGTTTTCTAACAATAGAAGTGCGAAGGTTAGCTTGAGTTATGTTAGTTTAAGCTATGTAGCGTCGTGAGACCACCAAAAAGAACGTCATCTAACGAGATAGTGTTGTTTTATTGCGAGTACGAAACTGCGATAGGTAAAATGTTGTGAAAGCACACAAAACGGCATGAACAAGCCAAATACTGCGTGTTGTACCGTTACAAGTGCGAAACTGCTATGTTGTGACATTCTCGGTAAAGCGCATGCAAGTATCGTGAAACCTTAAAGAACGATGTCATTTAGCGAGATACAGCGTTCTGTACTGTAATAAGTTGGTGAGAAACTGTGAGGTCAAGCCAATATCGTAATTGTGAACGAAACAGTGTAATAGAGCGTTTTTCAATACAAGTACGAATGTTAGGTTAGGTTGACATATCAACCATCGTAAAACCGCATTAAACAATGTCACTTAGTGAGATGTAGTGTTTTTCAACATTACAAGTCGGGAACTACGATATCTAATGTGAAAGCGCATGAAACCGTCGTAATCTTGTAGAAAACATTGTAAAGTTGCGAGTAAAACGTTTTCTAACGATAGAAGTGCGAAGGTTAGCTTGAGTTATGTTAGTTTAAGCTATGTAGCGTCGTGAGACCACCAAAAAGGACGTCATCTAACGAGATAGTGTTGTTTTATTGCATGTATGAAACTGCAATAGGTGAAATGTTGTGAAAGTACACAAAACAGCATGAACAAGCCAAATACTGCGTGTTCTACCGTTACAAGTGCGAAACTGCTATATTGTGATATTCTCGTTAAAGCGCATGCAAGCATCGTGAAACCTTAAAGAACAATGTCATTTAGCGAGATACAGCGTTCTGTACTGCAATAAGTTGGTGAAAAACTGTGAGGTTATGCAAATATCGTAATTGTGAACGAAACAGTGTAATAGAGCGTTTTTCAATACAAGTACGAATGTTAGGTTAGGTTAAGATATGAACTGTCGTAAAACCGCAATAAACAATGTCACTTAGTGAGATGCAGTGTTTTTCACCATTACAAGTCGGGAACTGCGATATCTAATGTGAAAGCGCTTGCAAACGTCGTTAGGTTAGGTTAGGTTAGGTTAGGTTAGGTTAGGTTAGGTTACGTTAGGTTAGGTTTGGTTAGGTTAGGTTAGGTTAGGTTAGGTTATGTTAGGCTAGGTTGGGTTAGGTTAGGTTAGGTTACGTTAGGTTAAGGTATGAACCGTCGTAAAACCGCAATAAACAATGTCACTTAGTGAGATGCAGTGTTTTTCACCTTTACAAGTTGGGAACTGCGATATCTAATGTGAAAGCGCTTGAAACCGTCGTAATGTTGCAGAAAGCAATGTAAAGTAGCGAGTAAAACGTTTTCTAACGATAGAAGTGCGAAACTTAGGTTATGTTAGTTTAAGCTAGGTAGCGTCGTGAAACCACCAAAAACGACGTCATCTAACGAGATAGTGTTGTTTTATTGCGAGTACGAAACTGCGATAGGTAAAATGTTGTGAAAGCACACAAAACGGCATGAACAAGCCAAATACTGCGTGTTGTACCGTTACAAGTGCGAAACTGCTATGTTTTGACATTCTCGGTAAAGCGCATGCAAGTATCGTGAAACCTTAAAGAACGATGTCATTTAGCGAGATACAGCGTTCTGTACTGTAATAAGTTGGTGAGAAACTGTGAGGTCAAGCAAATATCGTAATTGTGAACGAAACAGTGTAATTGAGCGTCTTTAGATACAAGTGCGAATGTTAGGTTAGGTTGACATATCAACCGTCGTAAAACCGCATTAAACAATGTCACTTAGTGAGATGTAGTGTTTTTCAACATTACAAGTCGGGAACTACGATATCTAATGTGAAAGCGCATGAAACCGTCGTAATCTTGTAGAAAACATTGTAAAGTTGCCAGTAAAGCGTTTTCTAACGATAGAAGTGCGAAGGTTAGGTTAGGTTAGGTTAGTTTAAGCTAGGTAGCGTCGTGAAACTACCAAAAACGACGTTATCTAACGAGATAGTGTTGTTTTATAGCGAGTATTAAACTGCGATAGGTGAAATGTTGTGAAAGCACACAAAACGGCATGAACAAGCCAAATACTGCGTGTTCTACCGTTACAAGTGCGAAACTGCTATATTGTGATATTCTCGTTAAAGCGCATGCAAGCATCGTGAAACCTTAAAGAAATATGTCATTTAGCGAGATACAACGTTCTGTACTGCAATAAGTTGGTGAAAAACTGTGAGATTATGCAAATATCGTAATTGTGAACAAAACAGTGTAATAAAGTGTTTTTAGATACAAGTGCGAATGTTAGGTTAGGTTAAGATATGAACCGTCGTAAAACCGCATTAAACAATGTCAATTAGTGAGATGCAGTGTTTTTCACCATTAAAAGTCGGGAACTGCGATATCTAATGTGAAAGCGCTTGCAACCGTCGTTAGGTTAGGTTAGGTTAGGTTTTGTTAGGTTAGGTTAGGTTAGGTTAGATTAGGTTAGGTTGGGTTGAGTTGGGTTAGGTTAGGTTAGGTTAGGTTGGGTTAGGTTAGGTTAGGTTAGGTTACGTTAGGTTAGGTTAGGTTACGTTAGGTTAGGTTAGGTTAGGTTACGTTAGGTTAGGTTAGGTTAGGTAAGGATAATTTGGTTAGGTTAGGTAAGGTTAGGTTAGGTTAGGTTGGGTTGGGTGTTGTTGGGTTGGGTGTTGTTGTGTTGGGTTGGGTTGGGTTAGGTTGGGTTAGGTTAGGTTAGGTTACGTTAGGTTAGGTTAGGTTAGGTTACGTTAGGTTATGTTAGGTTAGGTTAGGTTACGTTAGGTTAGGTTAGGTCAGGTAAGGTTAGGTTACGTTAGAATAGGTTAGGTTAGGTTAGGTTACGTTAGGTTAGGTTAAGTTAGGTTAGGTTAGGTTTGGTTAGGTTTGGTTAGGTTAGCTTAGGTTAGGTTAGGTTGGGTTAGGTTGGGTTAAGGTACACAAAACGGCTTGAACAAGCCAGATACTGCGTGTTGTACCGTTACAAGTGCGAAACTGCTATAATGTGATATTCTCGTTAAAGCGCATGCAAGCATCGTGAAACCTTAAAGAACGATGTCATTTAGCGAGATACAGCGTTCTGTACTGCAATCAGTTGGTGAAAAACTGTGAGGTTATGCAAATATCGTAATTGTGAACGAAACAGTGTAATAGAGCGTTTTTCAATACAAGTACGAATGTTAGGTTAGGTTAAGATATGAACCGTCGTAAAACCGCATTAAACAATGTCACTTAGTGAGATGCAGTGTTTTTCACCATTACAAGTCGGGAACTGCGATATCTAATGTGAAAGCGCTTGCAAACGTCGTTAGGTTAGGTTAGGTTAGGTTAGGTTAGGTTAGGTTAGGTTTGGTTAGGTTAGGTTAGGTTAGGTTAGGTTAGGGTATGTTAGGTTAGGTTGGGTTAGGTTAGGTAAGGTTACGTTAGGTTAAGGTATGAACCGTCGTAAAACCGCATTAAACAATGTCACTTAGTGAGATGCAGTGTTTTTCACCTTTACAAGTTGGGAACTGCGATATCTAATGTGAAAGCGCTTGAAACCGTCGTAATGTTGTAGAAAGCAATGTAAAGTAGCTAGTAAAACGTTTTCTAACGATAGAAGTGCGAAGGTTATGTTAGGTTGAGTTATGTTAGTTTAAGCTACGTAGCGTCGTGAAACCACCAAAAACGACGTCATCTAACGAGATAGTGTTGTTTTATTGCGAGTATTAAACTGCGATAGGTGAAATGTTGTGAAAGCACACAAAACGGCATGAACAAGCCAAATACTGCGTGTTCTACCGTTACAAGTGCGAAACTGCTATATTGTGATATTCTCGGTAAAGCGCATGCAAGTATCGTGAAACCTTAAAGAACGATGTCATTTAGCGAGATACAGCGTTCTGTACTGTAAGAAGTTGGTGAGAAACTGTGAGGTCAAGCAAATATCGTAATTGTGAACGAAACAGTGTAATTGAGCGTCTTTAGATACAAGTGCGAATGTTAGGTTAGGTTGATATATAAACCGTCGTAAAACCGCATTAAACAATGTCACTTAGTGAGATGTAGTGTTTTTCAACATTACAAGTCGGGAACTACGATATCTAATGTGAAAGCGCATGAAACCGTCGTAATCTTGTAGAAAACATTGTAAAGTTGCGAGTAAAACGTTTTCTAACGATAGAAGTGCGAAGGTTAGGTTAGGTTAGGTTAGTTTAAGCTAGGTAGCGTCGTGAAACTACCAAAAACGACGTCATCTAACGAGATAGTGTTGTTTTATAGCGAGTATTAAACTGCGATAGGTGAAATGTTGTGAAAGCACACAAAACGGCATGAACAAGCCAAATACTGCGTGTTCTACCGTTACAAGTGCGAAACTGCTATATTGTGATATTCTCGTTAAAGCGCATGCAAGCATCGTGAAACCTTAAAGAACAATGTCATTTAGCGAGATACAGCGTTCTGTACTGCAATAAGTTGGTGAAAAACTGTGAGGTTATGCAAATATCGTAATTGTGAACAAAACAGTGTAATAGAGCGTTTTTAGATACAAGTGCGAATGTTAGGTTAGGTTAAGATATGAACCGTCGTAAAACCGCATTAAACAATGTCAATTAGTGAGATGCAGTGTTTTTCACCATTAAAAGTGGGGAACTGCGATATCTAATGTGAAAGCGCTTGCAACCGTCGTTAGGTTAGGTTAGGTTAGGTTAGGTTAGGTTTGGTTAGGTTAGGTTAGGTTAGGTTACGTTAGGTTAGGTTAGGTTAGGTTACGTTAGGTTAGGTTAGGTTAGGTAAGGATAATTTGGTTAGGTTAGGTAAGGTTAGGTTAGGTTAGGTTGGGTTGGGTGTTGTTGGGTTGGGTGTTGTTGGGTTGGGTTGGGTTAGGTTGGGTTAGGTTAGGTTAGGTTACTTTAGGTTAGGTTAGGTTAGGTTAGGTTACGTTAGGTTATGTTAGGTTAGGTTAGGTTACGTTAGGTTAGGTTAGGTCAGGTAAGGTTAGGTTACGTTAGAATAGGTTAGGTTAGGTTAGGTTACGTTAGGTTAGGTTAAGTTAGGTTAGGTTAGGTTTGGTTAGGTTTGGTTAGGTTAGCTTAGGCTAGGTTAGGTTGGGTTGGGTTGGGTTGGGTTGGGTTAGGTTAGGTTAGGTTAGGTTAGGTTGGGTTAGGTTAGTTTAGGTTAGGTTAGGTTAGGTTAGGTTGGGTTGGGTTGGGTTAGGTTAGGTTAGGTTAGGTTTGGTTAGGTTAGGTTAGGTTAGGTTATGTTAGGTTAGGTTGGGTTAGGTTAGGTTAGGTTACGTTAGGTTAAGGTATGAACCGTCGTAAAACCGCATTAAACAATGTCACTTAGTGAGATGCAGTGTTTTTCACCTTTACAAGTTGGGAACTGTGATATCTAATGTGAAAGCGCTTGAAACCGTCGTAATGTTCTAGAAAGCAATGTAAAGTAGCGAGTAAAACGTTTTCTAACGATAGAAGTGCGAAGGTTATGTTAGGTTGAGTTATGTTAGTTTAAGCTAGGTAGCGTCGTGAAACTACCAAAAACAACGTCATCTAACGAGATAGTGTTGTTTTATTGCGAGTACGAAACTGCGATAGGTGAAATGTTGTGAAAGCACACAAAACGGCATGAACAAGCCAAATACTGCGTGTTGTACCGTTACAAGTGCGAAACTGCTATGTTGTGATATTCTCGTTAAAGCGCATGCAAGCATCGTGAAACCTTAAAGAACGATGTCATTTAGCGAGATACAGCGTTCTGTACTGCAATAAGTTGGTGAAAAACTGTGAGGTTATGCAAATATCCTAATTGTGAACGAAACAGTGTAATAGAGCGTTTTTTAATGCAAGTGCGAATGTTAGGTTAGGTTAAGATATGAACCGTCGTAAAACCGCATTAAACAATGTCACTTAGTGAAATGCAGTGTTTTTCACCATTACAAGTCGGGAACTGCGATATCTAATGTGAAAGCGCTTGCAAACGTCGTTAGGTTAGGTTAGGTTAGGTTAGGTTAGGTTAGGTTACGTTAGGTTAGGTTAGGTTAGGTTAGGTTAGGTTAGGTTAGGTTAGGTTAGGTTAGGGATGTTAGGTAAGGTTTGGTTAGGTTAGGTTAGGTTAGGTTGGGTTAGGTAAGGTTAGGTTAGGTTAAGATATGAACCGCGCTAAAACCGCATTAAACAATGTCACTTAGTGAGATGCTGTGTTTTTCACCATTACAAGTCGGGAACTGCGATATCTAATGTGAAAGCGCATGAAACCGTCGTAATCTTGTAGAAAACATTGTAAAGTAGCGAATAAAACGTTTTCTAACGATAGAAGTGCGAAGGTTCGGTTAGTTTGAGCTAGGTAGCGTCGTGAAGCCACCAAAAACGATGTCATCTAACGAGATAGTGTTGTTTTATTGCGAGTACGAAACTGCGATAGGTGAAATATTGGGAAAGCACACAAAATGGCATGAACTAGCCAGATACTGCGTCTTGTGCCGTTACAAGTGCGAAACTGCTTTATTGTGATATTCTCGTTAAAGCGCATGCACGTATCGTGAAACCTTAAAGAACGATGTCATTTAGCGAGATACAGCGTTCTGTACTGCAATAAGTTGGTGAGAAACTGTGAGGTCAAGCAAATATCGCAATTGTGAACGAAACAGTGTAATTGAGCGTATTTAGATACAAGTGCGAATGTTAGGTTAGGTTGAGATATCAACCGTCGTAAAACCGCATTAAACAATGTCACTTAGTGAGATGTAGTGTTTTTCAACATTACAAGTCGGGAACTACGATATCTAATGTGAAAGCGCATGAAACCGTCGTAATCTTGTAGAAAACATTGTAAAGTTGCGAGTAAAACGTTTTCTAACGATAGAAGTGCGAAGGTTAGCTTGAGTTATGTTAGTTTAAGCTATGTAGCGTCGTGAGACCACCAAAAAGGACGTCATCTAACGAGATAGTGTTGTTTTATTGCATGTACGAAACTGCAATAGGTGAAATGTTGTGAAAGTACACAAAACGGCTTGAACAAGCCAGATACTGCGTGTTGTACCGTTACAAGTGCGAAACTGCTATAATGTGATATTCTCGTTAAAGCGCATGCAAGCATCGTGAAACCTTAAAGAACGATGTCATTTAGCGAGATACAGCGTTCTGTACTGCAATAAGTTGGTGAAAAACTGTGAGGTTATGCAAATATCGTAATTGTGAACGAAACAGTGTAATAGAGCGTTTTTCAATACAAGTACGAATGTTAGGTTAGGTTAAGATATGAACCGTCGTAAAACCGCATTAAACAATGTCACTTAGTGAGATGCAGTGTTTTTCACCTTTACAAGTTGGGAACTGCGATATCTAATGTGAAAGCGCTTGAAACCGTCGTAATGTTGTAGAAAGCAATGTAAAGTAGCTAGTAAAACGTTTTCTAACGATAGAAGTGCGAAGGTTATGTTAGGTTGAGTTATGTTAGTTTAAGCTACGTAGCGTCGTGAAACCACCAAAAACGACGTCATCTAACGAGATAGTGTTGTTTTATTGCGAGTATTAAACTGCGATAGGTGAATGTTGTGAAAGCACACAAAACGGCATGAACAAGCCAAATACTGCGTGTTCTACCGTTACAAGTGCGAAACTGCTATATTGTGATATTCTCGGTAAAGCGCATGCAAGTATCGTGAAACCTTAAAGAACGATGTCATTTAGCGAGATACAGCGTTCTGTACTGTAATAAGTTGGTGAGAAACTGTGAGGTCAAGCAAATATCGTAATTGTGAACGAAACAGTGTAATTGAGCGTCTTTAGATACAAGTGTGAATGTTAGGTTAGGTTAAGATATGAACCGTCGTAAAACCGCATTAAACAATGTCAATTAGTGAGATGCAGTGTTTTTCACCATTAAAAGTGGGGAACTGCGATATCTAATGTGAAAGCGCTTGCAACCGTCGTTAGGTTAGGTTAGGTTAGGTTAGGTTAGGTTTGGTTAGGTTAGGTTAGGTTAGGTTAGGTTAGGTTAGATTAGGTTAGGTTGTGTTGAGTTGGGTTAGGTTAGGTTAGGTTAGGTTAGGTTGGGTTAGGTTAGGTTAGGTTAGGTTAGGTTACGTTAGGTTAGGTTAGGTTAGGTAAAGATAATTTGGTTAGGTTAGGTAAGGTTAGGTTAGGTTAGGTTGGGTTGGGTTGGGTTAGGTTGGGTTAGGTTAGGTTAGGTTACGTTAGGTTAGGTTAGGTTACGTTAGGTTATGTTAGGTTAGGTTTGGTTAGGTTACGTTAGGTTAGGTTAGGTCAGGTAAGGTTAGGTTACGTTAGAATAGGTTAGGTTAGGTTAGGTTACGTTAGGTTAGGTTAAGTTAGGTTAGGTTAGGTTTGGTTAGGTTAGGTTAGGTTAGCTTTGGTTAGGTTAGGTTGGGTTGGGTTGGGTTAGGTTGGGTTAGGTTAGGTTAGGTTAGGTTAGGTTGGGTTAGGTTAGTTTAGGTCAGGTTAGGTTAGGTTAGGTTGGGTTGGGTTGGTTAGGTTAGGTTAGGTTAGGTTAGGTAAGGTTAGGTTAGGTTAGGTTAGGTTAGGTTAGGTTACGTTAGGTTAAGGTATGAACCGCCGTAAAACCGCATTAAACAATGTCACTTAGTGAGATGCAGTGTTTTTCACCTTTACAAGTTGGGAACTGTGATATCTAATGTGAAAGCGCTTGAAACCGTCGTAATGTTGTAGAAAGCAATGTAAAGTAGCGAGTAAAACGTTTTCTAACGATAGAAGTGCGAAGGTTATGTTAGGTTGAGTTATGTTAGTTTAAGCTAGGTAGCGTCGTGAAACTACCAAAAACAACGTCATCTAACGAGATAGTGTTGTTTTATTGCGAGTACGAAACTGCGATAGGTGAAATGTTGTGAAAGCACACAAAACGCAATGAACAAGCCAAATACTGCGTGTTGTACCGTTACAAGTGCGAAACTGCTATGTTGTGATATTCTCGTTGAAGCGCATGCAAGCATCGTGAAATCTTAAAGAACGATGTCATTTAGCGAGATACAGCGTTCTGTACTGCAATAAGTTGGTGAAAAACTGTGAGGTTATGCAAATATCCTAATTGTGAACGAAACAGTGTAATAGAGCGTTTTTAATACAAGTGCGAATGTTAGGTTAGGTCAAGATATGAACCGTCGTAAAACCGCATTAAACAATGTCACTTAGTGAGATGCAGTGTTTTTCACCATTACAAGTCGGGAACTGCGATATCTAATGTGAAAGCGCTTGAAAACGTCGTTAGGTTAGGTTAGGTTAGGTTAGGTTTGGTTAGGTTAGGTTAGGTTAGGTCAGCTTAGGGTATGTTAGGTAAGGTTTGGTTAGGGTAGGTTAGGTTAGGTTGGGTTAGGTAAGGTTAGGTTAGGTTAAGATATGAACCGCGCTAAAACCGCATTAAACAATGTCACTTAGTGAGATGCTGTGTTTTTCACCATTACAAGTCGGGAACTGCGATATCTAATGTGAAAGCGCATGAAACCGTCGTAATCTTGTAGAAAACATTGTAAAGTAGCGAATAAAACGTTTTCTACCGATAGAAGTGCGAAGGTTCGGTTAGTTTGAGCTAGGTAGCGTCGTGAAACCACCAAAAACGATGTCATCTAACGAGATAGTGTTGTTTTATTGCGAGTACGAAACTGCGATAGGTGAAATATTGGGAAAGCACACAAAATGGCATGAACTAGCCAGATACTGCGTCTTGTGCCGTTACAAGTGCGAAACTGCTTTATTGTGATATTCTCGTTAAAGCGCATGCAAGTATCTTGAAACCTTAAAGAACGATGTCATTTAGCGAGATACAGCGTTCTGTACTGTAATAAGTTGGTGAGAAACTGTGAGGTCAAGCAAATATCGTAATTGTGAACGAAACAGTGTAATTGAGCGTATCTAGATACAAGTGCGAATGTTAGGTTAGGTTGAGATATCAACCGTCGTAAAACCGCATTAAACAATGTCACTTAGTGAGATGTAGTGTTTTTCAACATTACAAGTCGGGAACTACGATATCTAATGTGAAAGCGCATGAAACCGTCGTAATCTTGTAGAAAACATTGTAAAGTTGCGAGTAAAACGTTTTCTAACAATAGAAGTGCGAAGGTTAGCTTGAGTTATGTTAGTTTAAGCTATGTAGCGTCGTGAGACCACCAAAAAGAACGTCATCTAACGAGATAGTGTTGTTTTATTGCGAGTACGAAACTGCGATAGGTAAAATGTTGTGAAAGCACACAAAACGGCATGAACAAGCCAAATACTGCGTGTTGTACCGTTACAAGTGCGAAACTGCTATGTTGTGACATTCTCGGTAAAGCGCATGCAAGTATCGTGAAACCTTAAAGAACGATGTCATTTAGCGAGATACAGCGTTCTGTACTGTAATAAGTTGGTGAGAAACTGTGAGGTCAAGCCAATATCGTAATTGTGAACGAAACAGTGTAATAGAGCGTTTTTCAATACAAGTACGAATGTTAGGTTAGGTTGACATATCAACCATCGTAAAACCGCATTAAACAATGTCACTTAGTGAGATGTAGTGTTTTTCAACATTACAAGTCGGGAACTACGATATCTAATGTGAAAGCGCATGAAACCGTCGTAATCTTGTAGAAAACATTGTAAAGTTGCGAGTAAAACGTTTTCTAACGATAGAAGTGCGAAGGTTAGCTTGAGTTATGTTAGTTTAAGCTATGTAGCGTCGTGAGACCACCAAAAAGGACGTCATCTAACGAGATAGTGTTGTTTTATTGCATGTATGAAACTGCAATAGGTGAAATGTTGTGAAAGTACACAAAACAGCATGAACAAGCCAAATACTGCGTGTTCTACCGTTACAAGTGCGAAACTGCTATATTGTGATATTCTCGTTAAAGCGCATGCAAGCATCGTGAAACCTTAAAGAACAATGTCATTTAGCGAGATACAGCGTTCTGTACTGCAATAAGTTGGTGAAAAACTGTGAGGTTATGCAAATATCGTAATTGTGAACGAAACAGTGTAATAGAGCGTTTTTCAATACAAGTACGAATGTTAGGTTAGGTTAAGATATGAACTGTCGTAAAACCGCAATAAACAATGTCACTTAGTGAGATGCAGTGTTTTTCACCATTACAAGTCGGGAACTGCGATATCTAATGTGAAAGCGCTTGCAAACGTCGTTAGGTTAGGTTAGGTTAGGTTAGGTTAGGTTAGGTTAGGTTACGTTAGGTTAGGTTTGGTTAGGTTAGGTTAGGTTAGGTTATGTTAGGCTAGGTTGGGTTAGGTTAGGTTAGGTTACGTTAGGTTAAGGTATGAACCGTCGTAAAACCGCAATAAACAATGTCACTTAGTGAGATGCAGTGTTTTTCACCTTTACAAGTTGGGAACTGCGATATCTAATGTGAAAGCGCTTGAAACCGTCGTAATGTTGCAGAAAGCAATGTAAAGTAGCGAGTAAAACGTTTTCTAACGATAGAAGTGCGAAACTTAGGTTATGTTAGTTTAAGCTAGGTAGCGTCGTGAAACCACCAAAAACGACGTCATCTAACGAGATAGTGTTGTTTTATTGCGAGTACGAAACTGCGATAGGTAAAATGTTGTGAAAGCACACAAAACGGCATGAACAAGCCAAATACTGCGTGTTGTACCGTTACAAGTGCGAAACTGCTATGTTTTGACATTCTCGGTAAAGCGCATGCAAGTATCGTGAAACCTTAAAGAACGATGTCATTTAGCGAGATACAGCGTTCTGTACTGTAATAAGTTGGTGAGAAACTGTGAGGTCAAGCAAATATCGTAATTGTGAACGAAACAGTGTAATTGAGCGTCTTTAGATACAAGTGCGAATGTTAGGTTAGGTTGACATATCAACCGTCGTAAAACCGCATTAAACAATGTCACTTAGTGAGATGTAGTGTTTTTCAACATTACAAGTCGGGAACTACGATATCTAATGTGAAAGCGCATGAAACCGTCGTAATCTTGTAGAAAACATTGTAAAGTTGCCAGTAAAGCGTTTTCTAACGATAGAAGTGCGAAGGTTAGGTTAGGTTAGGTTAGTTTAAGCTAGGTAGCGTCGTGAAAGTACCAAAAACGACGTTATCTAACGAGATAGTGTTGTTTTATAGCGAGTATTAAACTGCGATAGGTGAAATGTTGTGAAAGCACACAAAACGGCATGAACAAGCCAAATACTGCGTGTTCTACCGTTACAAGTGCGAAACTGCTATATTGTGATATTCTCGTTAAAGCGCATGCAAGCATCGTGAAACCTTAAAGAAATATGTCATTTAGCGAGATACAACGTTCTGTACTGCAATAAGTTGGTGAAAAACTGTGAGATTATGCAAATATCGTAATTGTGAACAAAACAGTGTAATAAAGTGTTTTTAGATACAAGTGCGAATGTTAGGTTAGGTTAAGATATGAACCGTCGTAAAACCGCATTAAACAATGTCAATTAGTGAGATGCAGTGTTTTTCACCATTAAAAGTCGGGAACTGCGATATCTAATGTGAAAGCGCTTGCAACCGTCGTTAGGTTAGGTTAGGTTAGGTTTTGTTAGGTTAGGTTAGGTTAGGTTAGATTAGGTTAGGTTGGTTTGAGTTGGGTTAGGTTAGGTTAGGTTAGGTTAGGTTAGGTTGGGTTAGGTTAGGTTAGGTTAGGTTACGTTAGGTTAGGTTAGGTTACGTTAGGTTAGGTTAGGTTAGGTTACGTTAGGTTAGGTTAGGTTAGGTAAGGATAATTTGGTTAGGTTAGGTAAGGTTAGGTTAGGTTAGGTTGGGTTGGGTGTTGTTGGGTTGGGTGTTGTTGTGTTGGGTTGGGTTGGGTTAGGTTGGGTTAGGTTAGGTTAGGTTACGTTAGGTTAGGTTAGGTTAGGTTACGTTAGGTTATGTTAGGTTAGGTTAGGTTACGTTAGGTTAGGTTAGGTCAGGTAAGGTTAGGTTACGTTAGAATAGGTTAGGTTAGGTTAGGTTACGTTAGGTTAGGTTAAGTTAGGTTAGGTTAGGTTTGGTTAGGTTTGGTTAGGTTTGGTTAGGTTAGCTTAGGTTAGGTTAGGTTGGGTTGGGTTGGGTTGGGTTAGGTAAGGTTAGGTTAGGTTAGGTTGGGTTAGGTTAGTTTAGGTTAGGTTAGGTTGGGTTGGGTTGGGTTAGGTTAGGTTAGGTTAGGTTTGGTAAGGTTAGGTTAGGTTAGGTTACGTTAGGTTAAGGTATGAACCGTCGTAAAACCGCATTAAACAATGTTACTTAGTGAGATGCAGTGTTTTTCACCTTTACAAGTTGGGAACTGTGATATCTAATGTGAAAGCGCTTGAAACCGTCGTAATGTTGTAGAAAGCAATGTAAAGTAGCGAGTAAAACGTTTTCTAACGATAGAAGTGCGAAGGTTATGTTAGGTTGAGTTATGTTAGTTTAAGCTAGGTAGCGTCGTGAAACTACCAAAAACAACGTCATCTAACGAGATAGTGTTGTTTTATTGCGAGTACGAAACTGCGATAGGTGAAATGTTGTGAAAGCACACAAAACGGCATGAACAAGCCAAATACTGCGTGTTGTACCGTTACAAGTGCGAAACTGCTATGTTGTGATATTCTCGTTAAAGCGCATGCAAGCATCGTGAAACCTTAAAGAACGATGTCATTTAGCGAGATACAGCGTTCTGTACTGCAATAAGTTGGTGAAAAACTGTGAGGTTATGCAAATATCCTAATTGTGAACGAAACAGTGTAATAGAGCGTTTTTTAATGCAAGTGCGAATGTTAGGTTAGGTTAAGATATGAACCGTCGTAAAACCGCATTAAACAATGTCACTTAGTCAAATGCAGTGTTTTTCACCATTACAAGTCGGGAACTGCGATATCTAAGGTGAAAGCGCTTGCAAACGTCGTTAGGTTAGGTTAGGTTAGGTTAGGTTACGTTAGGTTAGGTTAGGTTAGGTTTGGTTAGGTTAGGTTAGGTTAGGTTAGGTTAGGTTAGGGATGTTAGGTAAGGTTTGGTTAGGTTAGGTTAGTTTAGGTTGGGTTAGGTAAGGTTAGGTTAGGTTAAGATATGAACCGCGCTAAAACCGCATTAAACAATGTCACTTAGTGAGATGCTGTGTTTTTCACCATTACAAGTCGGGAACTGCGATATCTAATGTGAAAGCGCATGAAACCGTCGCAATCTTGCAGAAAACATTGTAAAGTAGCGAATAAAACGTTTTCTAACGATAGAAGTGCGAAGGTTCGGTTAGTTTGAGCTAGGTAGCGTCGTGAAGCCACCAAAAACGATGTCATCTAACGAGATAGTGTTGTTTTATTGCGAGTACGAAACTGCGATAGGTGAAATATTGGGAAAGCACACAAAATGGCATGAACTAGCCAGATACTGCGTCTTGTGCCGTTACAAGTGCGAAACTGCTTTATTGTGATATTCTCGTTAAAGCGCATGCAAGTATCGTGAAACCTTAAAGAACGATGTCATTTAGCGAGATACAGCGTTCTGTACTGTAATAAGTTGGTGAGAAACTGTGAGGTCAAGCAAATATCGTAATTGTGAACGAAACAGTGTAATTGAGCGTATTTATATACAAGTGGGAATGTTAGGTTAGGTTGAGATATCAACCGTCGTAAAACCGCATTAAACAATCACTTAGTGAGATGTAGTGTTTTTCAACATTACAAGTCGGGAACTACGATATCTAATGTGAAAGCGCATGAAACCATCGTAATCTTGTAGAAAACATTGTAAAGTTGCGAGTAAAACGTTTTCTAACGATAGAAGTGCGAAGGTTAGCTTGAGTTATGTTAGTTTAAGCTATGTAGCGTCGTGAGACCACCAAAAAGGACGTCATCTAACGAGATAGTGTTGTTTTATTGCATGTACGAAACTGCAATAGGTGAAATGTTGTGAAAGTACACAAAACGGCTTGAACAAGCCAGATACTGCGTGTTGTACCGTTACAAGTGCGAAACTGCTATAATGTGATATTCTCGTTAAAGCGCATGCAAGCATCGTGAAACCTTAAAGAACGATGTCATTTAGCGAGATACAGCGTTCTGTACTGCAATCAGTTGGTGAAAAACTGTGAGGTTATGCAAATATCGTAATTGTGAACGAAACAGTGTAATAGAGCGTTTTTCAATACAAGTACGAATGTTAGGTTAGGTTAAGATATGAACCGTCGTAAAACCGCATTAAACAATGTCACTTAGTGAGATGCAGTGTTTTTCACCATTACAAGTCGGGAACTGCGATATCTAATGTGAAAGCGCTTGCAAACGTCGTTAGGTTAGGTTAGGTTAGGTTAGGTTAGGTTAGGTTAGGTTTGGTTAGGTTAGGTTAGGTTAGGTTAGGTTAGGGTATGTTAGGTTAGGTTGGGTTAGGTTAGGTAAGGTTACGTTAGGTTAAGGTATGAACCGTCGTAAAACCGCATTAAACAATGTCACTTAGTGAGATGCAGTGTTTTTCACCTTTACAAGTTGGGAACTGCGATATCTAATGTGAAAGCGCTTGAAACCGTCGTAATGTTGTAGAAAGCAATGTAAAGTAGCTAGTAAAACGTTTTCTAACGATAGAACTGCAAAGGTTATGTTAGGTTGAGTTATGTTAGTTTAAGCTACGTAGCGTCGTGAAACCACCAAAAACGACGTCATCTAACGAGATAGTGTTGTTTTATTGCGAGTATTAAACTGCGATAGGTGAAATGTTGTGAAAGCACACAAAACGGCATGAACAAGCCAAATACTGCGTGTTCTACCGTTACAAGTGCGAAACTGCTATATTGTGATATTCTCGGTAAAGCGCATGCAAGTATCGTGAAACCTTAAAGAACGATGTCATTTAGCGAGATACAGCGTTCTGTACTGTAAGAAGTTGGTGAGAAACTGTGAGGTCAAGCAAATATCGTAATTGTGAACGAAACAGTGTAATTGAGCGTCTTTAGATACAAGTGCGAATGTTAGGTTAGGTTGATATATAAACCGTCGTAAAACCGCATTAAACAATGTCACTTAGTGAGATGTAGTGTTTTTCAACATTACAAGTCGGGAACTACGATATCTAATGTGAAAGCGCATGAAACCGTCGTAATCTTGTAGAAAACATTGTAAAGTTGCGAGTAAAACGTTTTCTAACGATAGAAGTGCGAAGGTTAGGTTAGGTTAGGTTAGTTTAAGCTAGGTAGCGTCGTGAAACTACCAAAAACGACGTCATCTAACGAGATAGTGTTGTTTTATAGCGAGTATTAAACTGCGATAGGTGAAATGTTGTGAAAGCACACAAAACGTCATGAACAAGCCAAATACTGCGTGTTCTACCGTTACAAGTGCGAAACTGCTATATTGTGATATTCTCGTTAAAGCGCATGCAAGCATCGTGAAACCTTAAAGAACAATGTCATTTAGCGAGATACAGCGTTCTGTACTGCAATAAGTTGGTGAAAAACTGTGAGGTTATGCAAATATCGTAATTGTGAACAAAACAGTGTAATAGAGCGTTTTTAGATACAAGTGCGAATGTTAGGTTAGGTTAAGATATGAACCGTCGTAAAACCGCATTAAACAATGTCAATTAGTGAGATGCAGTGTTTTTCACCATTAAAAGTGGGGAACTGCGATATCTAATGTGAAAGCGCTTGCAACCGTCGTTAGGTTAGGTTAGGTTAGGTTAGGTTAGGTTTGGTTAGGTTAGGTTAGGTTACGTTAGGTTAGGTTAGGTTAGGTTACGTTAGGTTAGGTTAGGTTAGGTAAGGATAATTTGGTTAGGTTAGGTAAGGTTAGGTTAGGTTAGGTTGGGTTGGGTGTTGTTGGGTTGGGTGTTGTTGGGTTGGGTTGGGTTAGGTTGGGTTAGGTTAGGTTAGGTTACTTTAGGTTAGGTTAGGTTAGGTTACGTTAGGTTATGTTAGGTTAGGTTAGGTTACGTTAGGTTAGGTTAGGTCAGGTAAGGTTAGGTTACGTTAGAATAGGTTAGGTTAGGTTAGGTTACGTTAGGTTAGGTTAAGTTAGGTTAGGTTAGGTTTGGTTAGGTTTGGTTAGGTTAGCTTAGGCTAGGTTAGGTTGGGTTGGGTTGGGTTGGGTTGGGTTAGGTTAGGTTAGGTTAGGTTAGGTTGGGTTAGGTTAGTTTAGGTTAGGTTAGGTTAGGTTAGGTTGGGTTGGGTTGGGTTAGGTTAGGTTAGGTTAGGTTTGGTTAGGTTAGGTTAGGTTAGGTTATGTTAGGTTAGGTTGGGTTAGGTTAGGTTAGGTTACGTTAGGTTAAGGTATGAACCGTCGTAAAACCGCATTAAACAATGTCACTTAGTGAGATGCAGTGTTTTTCACCTTTACAAGTTGGGAACTGTGATATCTAATGTGAAAGCGCTTGAAACCGTCGTAATGTTCTAGAAAGCAATGTAAAGTAGCGAGTAAAACGTTTTCTAACGATAGAAGTGCGAAGGTTATGTTAGGTTGAGTTATGTTAGTTTAAGCTAGGTAGCGTCGTGAAACTACCAAAAACAACGTCATCTAACGAGATAGTGTTGTTTTATTGCGAGTACGAAACTGCGATAGGTGAAATGTTGTGAAAGCACACAAAACGGCATGAACAAGCCAAATACTGCGTGTTGTACCGTTACAAGTGCGAAACTGCTATGTTGTGATATTCTCGTTAAAGCGCATGCAAGCATCGTGAAACCTTAAAGAACGATGTCATTTAGCGAGATACAGCGTTCTGTACTGCAATAAGTTGGTGAAAAACTGTGAGGTTATGCAAATATCCTAATTGTGAACGAAACAGTGTAATAGAGCGTTTTTTAATGCAAGTGCGAATGTTAGGTTAGGTTAAGATATGAACCGTCGTAAAACCGCATTAAACAATGTCACTTAGTGAAATGCAGTGTTTTTCACCATTACAAGTCGGGAACTGCGATATCTAATGTGAAAGCGCTTGCAAACGTCGTTAGGTTAGGTTAGGTTAGGTTAGGTTAGGTTAGGTTACGTTAGGTTAGGTTAGGTTAGGTTAGGTTAGGTTAGGTTAGGTTAGGTTAGGGATGTTAGGTAAGGTTTGGTTAGGTTAGGTTAGGTTAGGTTGGGTTAGGTAAGGTTAGGTTAGGTTAAGATATGAACCGCGCTAAAACCGCATTAAACAATGTCACTTAGTGAGATGCTGTGTTTTTCACCATTACAAGTCGGGAACTGCGATATCTAATGTGAAAGCGCATGAAACCGTCGTAATCTTGTAGAAAACATTGTAAAGTAGCGAATAAAACGTTTTCTAACGATAGAAGTGCGAAGGTTCGGTTAGTTTGAGCTAGGTAGCGTCGTGAAGCCACCAAAAACGATGTCATCTAACGAGATAGTGTTGTTTTATTGCGAGTACGAAACTGCGATAGGTGAAATATTGGGAAAGCACACAAAATGGCATGAACTAGCCAAATACTGCGTGTTCTACCGTTACAAGTGCGAAACTGCTATATTGTGATATTCTCGTTAAAGCGCATGCAAGCATCGTGAAACCTTAAAGAAATATGTCATTTAGCGAGATACAACGTTCTGTACTGCAATAAGTTGGTGAAAAACTGTGAGATTATGCAAATATCGTAATTGTGAACAAAACAGTGTAATAAAGTGTTTTTAGATACAAGTGCGAATGTTAGGTTAGGTTAAGATATGAACCGTCGTAAAACCGCATTAAACAATGTCAATTAGTGAGATGCAGTGTTTTTCACCATTAAAAGTCGGGAACTGCGATATCTAATGTGAAAGCGCTTGCAACCGTCGTTAGGTTAGGTTAGGTTAGGTTTTGTTAGGTTAGGTTAGGTTAGGTTAGATTAGGTTAGGTTGGGTTGAGTTGGGTTAGGTTAGGTTAGGTTAGGTTAGGTTAGGTTGGGTTAGGTTAGGTTAGGTTAGGTTACGTTAGGTTAGGTTAGGTTACGTTAGGTTAGGTTAGGTTAGGTTACGTTAGGTTAGGTTAGGTTAGGTAAGGATAATTTGGTTAGGTTAGGTAAGGTTAGGTTAGGTTAGGTTGGGTTGGGTGTTGTTGGGTTGGGTGTTGTTGTGTTGGGTTGGGTTGGGTTAGGTTGGGTTAGGTTAGGTTAGGTTACGTTAGGTTAGGTTAGGTTAGGTTACGTTAGGTTATGTTAGGTTAGGTTAGGTTACGTTAGGTTAGGTTAGGTCAGGTAAGGTTAGGTTACGTTAGGTTAGGTTAGGTTAGGTTACGTTAGGTTATGTTACGTTAGGTTAGGTTAAGTTAGGTTAGGTTAGGTTTGGTTAGGTTTGGTTAGGTTAGCTTAGGTTAGGTTAGGTTGGGTTGGGTTGGGTTGGGTTAGGTAAGGTTAGGTTAGGTTAGGTTGGGTTAGGTTAGTTTAGGTTAGGTTAGGTTAGGTTGGGTTGGGTTGGGTTAGGTTAGGTTAGGTTAGGTTTGGTAAGGTTAGGTTAGGTTAGGTTACGTTAGGTTAAGGTATGAACCGTCGTAAAACCGCATTAAACAATGTTACTTAGTGAGATGCAGTGTTTTTCACCTTTACAAGTTGGGAACTGTGATATCTAATGTGAAAGCGCTTGAAACCGTCGTAATGTTGTAGAAAGCAATGTAAAGTAGCGAGTAAAACGTTTTCTAACGATAGAAGTGCGAAGGTTATGTTAGGTTGAGTTATGTTAGTTTAAGCTAGGTAGCGTCGTGAAACTACCAAAAACAACGTCATCTAACGAGATAGTGTTGTTTTATTGCGAGTACGAAACTGCGATAGGTGAAATGTTGTGAAAGCACACAAAACGGCATGAACAAGCCAAATACTGCGTGTTGTACCGTTACAAGTGCGAAACTGCTATGTTGTGATATTCTCGTTAAAGCGCATGCAAGCATCGTGAAACCTTAAAGAACGATGTCATTTAGCGAGATACAGCGTTCTGTACTGCAATAAGTTGGTGAAAAACTGTGAGGTTATGCAAATATCCTAATTGTGAACGAAACAGTGTAATAGAGCGTTTTTTAATGCAAGTGCGAATGTTAGGTTAGGTTAAGATATGAACCGTCGTAAAACCGCATTAAACAATGTCACTTAGTCAAATGCAGTGTTTTTCACCATTACAAGTCGGGAACTGCGATATCTAAGGTGAAAGCGCTTGCAAACGTCGTTAGGTTAGGTTAGGTTAGGTTAGGTTACGTTAGGTTAGGTTAGGTTAGGTTTGGTTAGGTTAGGTTAGGTTAGGTTAGGTTAGGTTAGGGATGTTAGGTAAGGTTTGGTTAGGTTAGGTTAGTTTAGGTTGGGTTAGGTAAGGTTAGGTTAGGTTAAGATATGAACCGCGCTAAAACCGCATTAAACAATGTCACTTAGTGAGATGCTGTGTTTTTCACCATTACAAGTCGGGAACTGCGATATCTAATGTGAAAGCGCATGAAACCGTCGCAATCTTGCAGAAAACATTGTAAAGTAGCGAATAAAACGTTTTCTAACGATAGAAGTGCGAAGGTTCGGTTAGTTTGAGCTAGGTAGCGTCGTGAAGCCACCAAAAACGATGTCATCTAACGAGATAGTGTTGTTTTATTGCGAGTACGAAACTGCGATAGGTGAAATATTGGGAAAGCACACAAAATGGCATGAACTAGCCAGATACTGCGTCTTGTGCCGTTACAAGTGCGAAACTGCTTTATTGTGATATTCTCGTTAAAGCGCATGCAAGTATCGTGAAACCTTAAAGAACGATGTCATTTAGCGAGATACAGCGTTCTGTACTGTAATAAGTTGGTGAGAAACTGTGAGGTCAAGCAAATATCGTAATTGTGAACGAAACAGTGTAATTGAGCGTATTTATATACAAGTGCGAATGTTAGGTTAGGTTGAGATATCAACCGTCGTAAAACCGCATTAAACAATCACTTAGTGAGATGTAGTGTTTTTCAACATTACAAGTCGGGAACTACGATATCTAATGTGAAAGCGCATGAAACCATCGTAATCTTGTAGAAAACATTGTAAAGTTGCGAGTAAAACGTTTTCTAACGATAGAAGTGCGAAGGTTAGCTTGAGTTATGTTAGTTTAAGCTATGTAGCGTCGTGAGACCACCAAAAAGGACGTCATCTAACGAGATAGTGTTGTTTTATTGCATGTACGAAACTGCAATAGGTGAAATGTTGTGAAAGTACACAAAACGGCTTGAACAAGCCAGATACTGCGTGTTGTACCGTTACAAGTGCGAAACTGCTATAATGTGATATTCTCGTTAAAGCGCATGCAAGCATCGTGAAACCTTAAAGAACGATGTCATTTAGCGAGATACAGCGTTCTGTACTGCAATCAGTTGGTGAAAAACTGTGAGGTTATGCAAATATCGTAATTGTGAACGAAACAGTGTAATAGAGCGTTTTTCAATACAAGTACGAATGTTAGGTTAGGTTAAGATATGAACCGTCGTAAAACCGCATTAAACAATGTCACTTAGTGAGATGCAGTGTTTTTCACCATTACAAGTCGGGAACTGCGATATCTAATGTGAAAGCGCTTGCAAACGTCGTTAGGTTAGGTTAGGTTAGGTTAGGTTAGGTTAGGTTAGGTTTGGTTAGGTTAGGTTAGGTTAGGTTAGGTTAGGGTATGTTAGGTTAGGTTGGGTTAGGTTAGGTAAGGTTACGTTAGGTTAAGGTATGAACCGTCGTAAAACCGCATTAAACAATGTCACTTAGTGAGATGCAGTGTTTTTCACCTTTACAAGTTGGGAACTGCGATATCTAATGTGAAAGCGCTTGAAACCGTCGTAATGTTGTAGAAAGCAATGTAAAGTAGCTAGTAAAACGTTTTCTAACGATAGAAGTGCGAAGGTTATGTTAGGTTGAGTTATGTTAGTTTAAGCTACGTAGCGTCGTGAAACCACCAAAAACGACGTCATCTAACGAGATAGTGTTGTTTTATTGCGAGTATTAAACTGCGATAGGTGAAATGTTGTGAAAGCACACAAAACGGCATGAACAAGCCAAATACTGCGTGTTCTACCGTTACAAGTGCGAAACTGCTATATTGTGATATTCTCGGTAAAGCGCATGCAAGTATCGTGAAACCTTAAAGAACGATGTCATTTAGCGAGATACAGCGTTCTGTACTGTAAGAAGTTGGTGAGAAACTGTGAGGTCAAGCAAATATCGTAATTGTGAACGAAACAGTGTAATTGAGCGTCTTTAGATACAAGTGCGAATGTTAGGTTAGGTTGATATATAAACCGTCGTAAAACCGCATTAAACAATGTCACTTAGTGAGATGTAGTGTTTTTCAACATTACAAGTCGGGAACTACGATATCTAATGTGAAAGCGCATGAAACCGTCGTAATCTTGTAGAAAACATTGTAAAGTTGCGAGTAAAACGTTTTCTAACGATAGAAGTGCGAAGGTTAGGTTAGGTTAGGTTAGTTTAAGCTAGGTAGCGTCGTGAAACTACCAAAAACGACGTCATCTAACGAGATAGTGTTGTTTTATAGCGAGTATTAAACTGCGATAGGTGAAATGTTGTGAAAGCACACAAAACGGCATGAACAAGCCAAATACTGCGTGTTCTACCGTTACAAGTGCGAAACTGCTATATTGTGATATTCTCGTTAAAGCGCATGCAAGCATCGTGAAACCTTAAAGAACAATGTCATTTAGCGAGATACAGCGTTCTGTACTGCAATAAGTTGGTGAAAAACTGTGAGGTTATGCAAATATCGTAATTGTGAACAAAACAGTGTAATAGAGCGTTTTTAGATACAAGTGCGAATGTTAGGTTAGGTTAAGATATGAACCGTCGTAAAACCGCATTAAACAATGTCAATTAGTGAGATGCAGTGTTTTTCACCATTAAAAGTGGGGAACTGCGATATCTAATGTGAAAGCGCTTGCAACCGTCGTTAGGTTAGGTTAGGTTAGGTTAGGTTTGGTTAGGTTAGGTTAGGTTACGTTAGGTTAGGTTAGGTTAGGTTACGTTAGGTTAGGTTAGGTTAGGTAAGGATAATTTGGTTAGGTTAGGTAAGGTTAGGTTAGGTTAGGTTGGGTTGGGTGTTGTTGGGTTGGGTGTTGTTGGGTTGGGTTGGGTTAGGTTGGGTTAGGATAGGTTAGGTTACTTTAGGTTAGGTTAGGTTAGGTTACGTTAGGTTATGTTAGGTTAGGTTAGGTTACGTTAGGTTAGGTTAGGTCAGGTAAGGTTAGGTTACGTTAGAATAGGTTAGGTTAGGTTAGGTTACGTTAGGTTAGGTTAAGTTAGGTTAGGTTAGGTTTGGTTAGGTTTGGTTAGGTTAGCTTAGGCTAGGTTAGGTTGGGTTGGGTTGGGTTGGGTTGGGTTAGGTTAGGTTAGGTTAGGTTAGGTTGGGTTAGGTTAGTTTAGGTTAGGTTAGGTTAGGTTAGGTTGGGTTGGGTTGGGTTAGGTTAGGTTAGGTTAGGTTTGGTTAGGTTAGGTTAGGTTAGGTTATGTTAGGTTAGGTTGGGTTAGGTTAGGTTAGGTTACGTTAGGTTAAGGTATGAACCGTCGTAAAACCGCATTAAACAATGTCACTTAGTGAGATGCAGTGTTTTTCACCTTTACAAGTTGGGAACTGTGATATCTAATGTGAAAGCGCTTGAAACCGTCGTAATGTTCTAGAAAGCAATGTAAAGTAGCGAGTAAAACGTTTTCTAACGATAGAAGTGCGAAGGTTATGTTAGGTTGAGTTATGTTAGTTTAAGCTAGGTAGCGTCGTGAAACTACCAAAAACAACGTCATCTAACGAGATAGTGTTGTTTTATTGCGAGTACGAAACTGCGATAGGTGAAATGTTGTGAAAGCACACAAAACGGCATGAACAAGCCAAATACTGCGTGTTGTACCGTTACAAGTGCGAAACTGCTATGTTGTGATATTCTCGTTAAAGCGCATGCAAGCATCGTGAAACCTTAAAGAACGATGTCATTTAGCGAGATACAGCGTTCTGTACTGCAATAAGTTGGTGAAAAACTGTGAGGTTATGCAAATATCCTAATTGTGAACGAAACAGTGTAATAGAGCGTTTTTTAATGCAAGGGCGAATGTTAGGTTAGGTTAAGATATGAACCGTCGTAAAACCGCATTAAACAATGTCACTTAGTGAAATGCAGTGTTTTTCACCATTACAAGTCGGGAACTGCGATATCTAATGTGAAAGCGCTTGCAAACGTCGTTAGGTTAGGTTAGGTTAGGTTAGGTTAGGTTAGGTTACGTTAGGTTAGGTTAGGTTAGGTTAGGTTAGGTTAGGTTAGGTTAGGGATGTTAGGTAAGGTTTGGTTAGGTTAGGTTAGGTTAGGTTGGGTTAGGTAAGGTTAGGTTAGGTTAAGATATGAACCGCGCTAAAACCGCATTAAACAATGTCACTTAGTGAGATGCTGTGTTTTTCACCATTACAAGTCGGGAACTGCGATATCTAATGTGAAAGCGCATGAAACCGTCGTAATCTTGTAGAAAACATTGTAAAGTAGCGAATAAAACGTTTTCTAACGATAGAAGTGCGAAGGTTCGGTTAGTTTGAGCTAGGTAGCGTCGTGAAGCCACCAAAAACGATGTCATCTAACGAGATAGTGTTGTTTTATTGCGAGTACGAAACTGCGATAGGTGAAATATTGGGAAAGCACACAAAATGGCATGAACTAGCCAGATACTGCGTCTTGTGCCGTTACAAGTGCGAAACTGCTTTATTGTGATATTCTCGTTAAAGCGCATGCACGTATCGTGAAACCTTAAAGAACGATGTCATTTAGCGAGATACAGCGTTCTGTACTGTAATAAGTTGGTGAGAAACTGTGAGGTCAAGCAAATATCGCAATTGTGAACGAAACAGTGTAATTGAGCGTATTTAGATACAAGTGCGAATGTTAGGTTAGGTTGAGATATCAACCGTCGTAAAACCGCATTAAACAATGTCACTTAGTGAGATGTAGTGTTTTTCAACATTACAAGTCGGGAACTACGATATCTAATGTGAAAGCGCATGAAACCGTCGTAATCTTGTAGAAAACATTGTAAAGTTGCGAGTAAAACGTTTTCTAACGATAGAAGTGCGAAGGTTAGCTTGAGTTATGTTAGTTTAAGCTATGTAGCGTCGTGAGACCACCAAAAAGGACGTCATCTAACGAGATAGTGTTGTTTTATTGCATGTACGAAACTGCAATAGGTGAAATGTTGTGAAAGTACACAAAACGGCTTGAACAAGCCAGATACTGCGTGTTGTACCGTTACAAGTGCGAAACTGCTATAATGTGATATTCTCGTTAAAGCGCATGCAAGCATCGTGAAACCTTAAAGAACGATGTCATTTAGCGAGATACAGCGTTCTGTACTGCAATAAGTTGGTGAAAAACTGTGAGGTTATGCAAATATCGTAATTGTGAACGAAACAGTGTAATAGAGCGTTTTTCAATACAAGTACGAATGTTAGGTTAGGTTAAGATATGAACCGTCGTAAAACCGCATTAAACAATGTCACTTAGTGAGATGCAGTGTTTTTCACCTTTACAAGTTGGGAACTGCGATATCTAATGTGAAAGCGCTTGAAACCGTCGTAATGTTGTAGAAAGCAATGTAAAGTAGCTAGTAAAACGTTTTCTAACGATAGAAGTGCGAAGGTTATGTTAGGTTGAGTTATGTTAGTTTAAGCTACGTAGCGTCGTGAAACCACCAAAAACGACGTCATCTAACGAGATAGTGTTGTTTTATTGCGAGTATTAAACTGCGATAGGTGAATGTTGTGAAAGCACACAAAACGGCATGAACAAGCCAAATACTGCGTGTTCTACCGTTACAAGTGCGAAACTGCTATATTGTGATATTCTCGGTAAAGCGCATGCAAGTATCGTGAAACCTTAAAGAACGATGTCATTTAGCGAGATACAGCGTTCTGTACTGTAATAAGTTGGTGAGAAACTGTGAGGTCAAGCAAATATCGTAATTGTGAACGAAACAGTGTAATTGAGCGTCTTTAGATACAAGTGTGAATGTTAGGTTAGGTTAAGATATGAACCGTCGTAAAACCGCATTAAACAATGTCAATTAGTGAGATGCAGTGTTTTTCACCATTAAAAGTGGGGAACTGCGATATCTAATGTGAAAGCGCTTGCAACCGTCGTTAGGTTAGGTTAGGTTAGGTTAGGTTTGGTTAGGTTAGGTTAGGTTAGGTTAGGTTAGATTAGGTTAGGTTGTGTTGAGTTGGGTTAGGTTAGGTTAGGTTAGGTTAGGTTGGGTTAGGTTAGGTTAGGTTAGGTTAGGTTACGTTAGGTTAGGTTAGGTTAGGTTACGTTAGGTTAGGTTAGGTTAGGTAAAGATAATTTGGTTAGGTTAGGTAAGGTTAGGTTAGGTTAGGTTGGGTTGGGTGTTGTTGCGTTGGGTTGGGTTGGGTTAGGTTGGGTTAGGTTAGGTTAGGTTACGTTAGGTTAGGTTAGGTTACGTTAGGTTATGTTAGGTTAGGTTTGGTTAGGTTACGTTAGGTTAGGTTAGGTCAGGTAAGGTTAGGTTACGTTAGAATAGGTTAGGTTAGGTTAGGTTACGTTAGGTTAGGTTAAGTTAGGTTAGGTTAGGTTTGGTTAGGTTAGGTTAGGTTAGCTTTGGTTAGGTTAGGTTGGGTTGGGTTGGGTTAGGTTGGGTTAGGTTAGGTTAGGTTAGGTTAGGTTGGGTTAGGTTAGTTTAGGTCAGGTTAGGTTAGGTTAGGTTGGGTTGGGTTGGTTAGGTTAGGTTAGGTTAGGTTAGGTAAGGTTAGGTTAGGTTAGGTTAGGTTAGGTTACGTTAGGTTAAGGTTTGAACCGTCGTAAAACCGCATTAAACAATGTCACTTAGTGAGATGCAGTGTTTTTCACCTTTACAAGTTGGGAACTGTGATATCTAATGTGAAAGCGCTTGAAACCGTCGTAATGTTGTAGAAAGCAATGTAAAGTAGCGAGTAAAACGTTTTCTAACGATAGAAGTGCGAAGGTTATGTTAGGTTGAGTTATGTTAGTTTAAGCTAGGTAGCGTCGTGAAACTACCAAAAACAACGTCATCTAACGAGATAGTGTTGTTTTATTGCGAGTACGAAACTGCGATAGGTGAAATGTTGTGAAAGCACACAAAACGCAATGAACAAGCCAAATACTGCGTGTTGTACCGTTACAAGTGCGAAACTGCTATGTTGTGATATTCTCGTTGAAGCGCATGCAAGCATCGTGAAATCTTAAAGAACGATGTCATTTAGCGAGATACAGCGTTCTGTACTGCAATAAGTTGGTGAAAAACTGTGAGGTTATGCAAATATCCTAATTGTGAACGAAACAGTGTAATAGAGCGTTTTTAATACAAGTGCGAATGTTAGGTTAGGTCAAGATATGAACCGTCGTAAAACCGCTATAAACAATGTCACTTAGTGAGATGCAGTGTTTTTCACCATTACAAGTCGGGAACTGCGATATCTAATGTGAAAGCGCTTGAAAACGTCGTTAGGTTAGGTTAGGTTAGGTTAGGTTTGGTTAGGTTAGGTTAGGTTAGGTCAGCTTAGGGTATGTTAGGTAAGGTTTGGTTAGGGTAGGTTAGGTTAGGTTGGGTTAGGTAAGGTTAGGTTAGGTTAAGATATGAACCGCGCTAAAACCGCATTAAACAATGTCACTTAGTGAGATGCTGTGTTTTTCACCATTACAAGTCGGGAACTGCGATATCTAATGTGAAAGCGCATGAAACCGTCGTAATCTTGTAGAAAACATTGTAAAGTAGCGAATAAAACGTTTTCTACCGATAGAAGTGCGAAGGTTCGGTTAGTTTGAGCTAGGTAGCGTCGTGAAACCACCAAAAACGATGTCATCTAACGAGATAGTGTTGTTTTATTGCGAGTACGAAACTGCGATAGGTGAAATATTGGGAAAGCACACAAAATGGCATGAACTAGCCAGATACTGCGTCTTGTGCCGTTACAAGTGCGAAACTGCTTTATTGTGATATTCTCGTTAAAGCGCATGCAAGTATCTTGAAACCTTAAAGAACGATGTCATTTAGCGAGATACAGCGTTCTGTACTGTAATAAGTTGGTGAGAAACTGTGAGGTCAAGCAAATATCGTAATTGTGAACGAAACAGTGTAATTGAGCGTCTTTAGATACAAGTGCGAATGTTAGGTTAGGTTGACATATCAACCGTCGTAAAACCGCATTAAACAATGTCACTTAGTGAGATGTAGTGTTTTTCAACATTACAAGTCGGGAACTACGATATCTAATGTGAAAGCGCATGAAACCGTCGTAATCTTGTAGAAAACATTGTAAAGTTGCCAGTAAAACGTTTTCTAACGATAGAAGTGCGAAGGTTAGGTTAGGTTAGGTTAGTTTAAGCTAGGTAGCGTCGTGAAACTACCAAAAACGACGTTATCTAACGAGATAGTGTTGTTTTATAGCGAGTATTAAACTGCGATAGGTGAAATGTTGTGAAAGCACACAAAACGGCATGAACAAGCCAAATACTGCGTGTTCTACCGTTACAAGTGCGAAACTGCTATATTGTGATATTCTCGTTAAAGCGCATGCAAGCATCGTGAAACCTTAAAGAAATATGTCATTTAGCGAGATACAACGTTCTGTACTGCAATAAGTTGGTGAAAAACTGTGAGATTATGCAAATATCGTAATTGTGAACAAAACAGTGTAATAAAGTGTTTTTAGATACAAGTGCGAATGTTAGGTTAGGTTAAGATATGAACCGTCGTAAAACCGCATTAAACAATGTCAATTAGTGAGATGCAGTGTTTTTCACCATTACAAGTCGGGAACTGCGATATCTAATGTGAAAGCGCTTGCAACCGTCGTTAGGTTAGGTTAGGTTAGGTTTTGTTAGGTTAGGTTAGGTTAGGTTAGATTAGGTTAGGTTGGGTTGAGTTGGGTTAGGTTAGGTTAGGTTAGGTTAGGTTGGGTTAGGTTAGGTTAGGTTAGGTTACGTTAGGTTAGGTTAGGTTACGTTAGGTTAGGTTAGGTTAGGTTACGTTAGGTTAGGTTAGGTTAGGTAAGGATAATTTGGTTAGGTTAGGTAAGGTTAGGTTAGGTTAGGTTGGGTTGGGTGTTGTTGGGTTGGGTGTTGTTGGGTTGGGTTTGGTTGGGTTAGGTTGGGTTAGGTTAGGTTAGGTTACGTTAGGTTAGGTTAGGTTAGGTTACGTTAGGTTATGTTAGGTTAGGTTAGGTTACGTTAGGTTAGGTTAGGTCAGGTAAGGTTAGGTTACGTTAGAATAGGTTAGGTTAGGTTAGGTTACGTTAGGTTAGGTTAAGTTAGGTTAGGTTAGGTTTGGTTAGGTTTGGTTAGGTTAGCTTAGGTTAGGTTAGGTTGGGTTGGGTTGGGTTGGGTTAGGTAAGGTTAGGTTAGGTTAGGTTGGGTTAGGTTAGTTTAGGTTAGGTTAGGTTAGGTTAGGTTGGGTTGGGTTGGGTTAGGTTAGGTTAGGTTAGGTTTGGTAAGGTTAGGTTAGGTTAGGTTACGTTAGGTTAAGGTATGAACCGTCGTAAAACCGCATTAAACAATGTCACTTAGTGAGATGCAGTGTTTTTCACCTTCACAAGTTGGGAACTGTGATATCTAATGTGAAAGCGCTTGAAACCGTCGTAATCTTGTAGAAAACATTCTAAAGTGGTGAGTAAAACGTTTTCTAACGATAGAAGTGCGAAGGTTAGGTTAGGTTAGTTTAAGCTAGGTAGCGTCGTGAAACTACCAAAAACAACGTCATCTAACGAGATAGTGTTGTTTTATTGCGAGTACGAAACTGCGATAGGTGAAATGTTGTGAAAGCACACAAAACGGCATGAACAAGCCAAATACTGCGTGTTGTACCGTTACAAGTGCGAAACTGCTATGTTGTGATATTCTCGTTAAAGCGCATGCAAGCATCGTGAAACCTTAAAGAACGATGTCATTTAGCGAGATACAGCGTTCTGTACTGCAATAAGTTGGTGAAAAACTGTGAGGTTATGCAAATATCCTAATTGTGAACGAAACAGTGTAATAGAGCGTTTTTTAATGCAAGTGCGAATGTTAGGTTAGGTTAAGATATGAACCGTCGTAAAACCGCATTAAACAATGTCACTTAGTGAAATGCAGTGTTTTTCACCATTACAAGTCGGGAACTGCGATATCTAAGGTGAAAGCGCTTGCAAACGTCGTTAGGTTAGGTTAGGTTAGGTTAGGTTACGTTAGGTTAGGTTAGGTTAGGTTTGGTTAGGTTAGGTTAGGTTAGGTTAGGTTAGGTTAGGTTAGGTTAGGTTAGGTTAGGTTAGGTTAGGTTAGGTTAGGTTAGGTTAGGTTGGGTTGGGTTGGGTTGGGTTAGGTAAGGTTAGGTTAGGTTAGGTTGGGTTAGGTTAGTTTAGGTTAGGTTAGGTTAGGTTGGGTTGGGTTGGGTTAGGTTAGGTTAGGTTAGGTTTGGTAAGGTTAGGTTAGGTTAGGTTACGTTAGGTTAAGGTATGAACCGTCGTAAAACCGCATTAAACAATGTTACTTAGTGAGATGCAGTGTTTTTCACCTTTACAAGTTGGGAACTGTGATATCTAATGTGAAAGCGCTTGAAACCGTCGTAATGTTGTAGAAAGCAATGTAAAGTAGCGAGTAAAACGTTTTCTAACGATAGAAGTGCGAAGGTTATGTTAGGTTGAGTTATGTTAGTTTAAGCTAGGTAGCGTCGTGAAACTACCAAAAACAACGTCATCTAACGAGATAGTGTTGTTTTATTGCGAGTACGAAACTGCGATAGGTGAAATGTTGTGAAAGCACACAAAACGGCATGAACAAGCCAAATACTGCGTGTTGTACCGTTACAAGTGCGAAACTGCTATGTTGTGATATTCTCGTTAAAGCGCATGCAAGCATCGTGAAACCTTAAAGAACGATGTCATTTAGCGAGATACAGCGTTCTGTACTGCAATAAGTTGGTGAAAAACTGTGAGGTTATGCAAATATCCTAATTGTGAACGAAACAGTGTAATAGAGCGTTTTTTAATGCAAGTGCGAATGTTAGGTTAGGTTAAGATATGAACCGTCGTAAAACCGCATTAAACAATGTCACTTAGTCAAATGCAGTGTTTTTCACCATTACAAGTCGGGAACTGCGATATCTAAGGTGAAAGCGCTTGCAAACGTCGTTAGGTTAGGTTAGGTTAGGTTAGGTTACGTTAGGTTAGGTTAGGTTAGGTTTGGTTAGGTTAGGTTAGGTTAGGTTAGGTTAGGTTAGGGATGTTAGGTAAGGTTTGGTTAGGTTAGGTTAGTTTAGGTTGGGTTAGGTAAGGTTAGGTTAGGTTAAGATATGAACCGCGCTAAAACCGCATTAAACAATGTCACTTAGTGAGATGCTGTGTTTTTCACCATTACAAGTCGGGAACTGCGATATCTAATGTGAAAGCGCATGAAACCGTCGCAATCTTGCAGAAAACATTGTAAAGTAGCGAATAAAACGTTTTCTAACGATAGAAGTGCGAAGGTTCGGTTAGTTTGAGCTAGGTAGCGTCGTGAAGCCACCAAAAACGATGTCATCTAACGAGATAGTGTTGTTTTATTGCGAGTACGAAACTGCGATAGGTGAAATATTGGGAAAGCACACAAAATGGCATGAACTAGCCAGATACTGCGTCTTGTGCCGTTACAAGTGCGAAACTGCTTTATTGTGATATTCTCGTTAAAGCGCATGCAAGTATCGTGAAACCTTAAAGAACGATGTCATTTAGCGAGATACAGCGTTCTGTACTGTAATAAGTTGGTGAGAAACTGTGAGGTCAAGCAAATATCGTAATTGTGAACGAAACAGTGTAATTGAGCGTATTTATATACAAGTGCGAATGTTAGGTTAGGTTGAGATATCAACCGTCGTAAAACCGCATTAAACAATCACTTAGTGAGATGTAGTGTTTTTCAACATTACAAGTCGGGAACTACGATATCTAATGTGAAAGCGCATGAAACCATCGTAATCTTGTAGAAAACATTGTAAAGTTGCGAGTAAAACGTTTTCTAACGATAGAAGTGCGAAGGTTAGCTTGAGTTATGTTAGTTTAAGCTATGTAGCGTCGTGAGACCACCAAAAAGGACGTCATCTAACGAGATAGTGTTGTTTTATTGCATGTACGAAACTGCAATAGGTGAAATGTTGTGAAAGTACACAAAACGGCTTGAACAAGCCAGATACTGCGTGTTGTACCGTTACAAGTGCGAAACTGCTATAATGTGATATTCTCGTTAAAGCGCATGCAAGCATCGTGAAACCTTAAAGAACGATGTCATTTAGCGAGATACAGCGTTCTGTACTGCAATCAGTTGGTGAAAAACTGTGAGGTTATGCAAATATCGTAATTGTGAACGAAACAGTGTAATAGAGCGTTTTTCAATACAAGTACGAATGTTAGGTTAGGTTAAGATATGAACCGTCGTAAAACCGCATTAAACAATGTCACTTAGTGAGATGCAGTGTTTTTCACCATTACAAGTCGGGAACTGCGATATCTAATGTGAAAGCGCTTGCAAACGTCGTTAGGTTAGGTTAGGTTAGGTTAGGTTAGGTTAGGTTAGGTTTGGTTAGGTTAGGTTAGGTTAGGTTAGGTTAGGGTATGTTAGGTTAGGTTGGGTTAGGTTAGGTAAGGTTACGTTAGGTTAAGGTATGAACCGTCGTAAAACCGCATTAAACAATGTCACTTAGTGAGATGCAGTGTTTTTCACCTTTACAAGTTGGGAACTGCGATATCTAATGTGAAAGCGCTTGAAACCGTCGTAATGTTGTAGAAAGCAATGTAAAGTAGCTAGTAAAACGTTTTCTAACGATAGAAGTGCGAAGGTTATGTTAGGTTGAGTTATGTTAGTTTAAGCTACGTAGCGTCGTGAAACCACCAAAAACGACGTCATCTAACGAGATAGTGTTGTTTTATTGCGAGTATTAAACTGCGATAGGTGAAATGTTGTGAAAGCACACAAAACGGCATGAACAAGCCAAATACTGCGTGTTCTACCGTTACAAGTGCGAAACTGCTATATTGTGATATTCTCGGTAAAGCGCATGCAAGTATCGTGAAACCTTAAAGAACGATGTCATTTAGCGAGATACAGCGTTCTGTACTGTAAGAAGTTGGTGAGAAACTGTGAGGTCAAGCAAATATCGTAATTGTGAACGAAACAGTGTAATTGAGCGTCTTTAGATACAAGTGCGAATGTTAGGTTAGGTTGATATATAAACCGTCGTAAAACCGCATTAAACAATGTCACTTAGTGAGATGTAGTGTTTTTCAACATTACAAGTCGGGAACTACGATATCTAATGTGAAAGCGCATGAAACCGTCGTAATCTTGTAGAAAACATTGTAAAGTTGCGAGTAAAACGTTTTCTAACGATAGAAGTGCGAAGGTTAGGTTAGGTTAGGTTAGTTTAAGCTAGGTAGCGTCGTGAAACTACCAAAAACGACGTCATCTAACGAGATAGTGTTGTTTTATAGCGAGTATTAAACTGCGATAGGTGAAATGTTGTGAAAGCACACAAAACGGCATGAACAAGCCAAATACTGCGTGTTCTACCGTTACAAGTGCGAAACTGCTATATTGTGATATTCTCGTTAAAGCGCATGCAAGCATCGTGAAACCTTAAAGAACAATGTCATTTAGCGAGATACAGCGTTCTGTACTGCAATAAGTTGGTGAAAAACTGTGAGGTTATGCAAATATCGTAATTGTGAACAAAACAGTGTAATAGAGCGTTTTTAGATACAAGTGCGAATGTTAGGTTAGGTTAAGATATGAACCGTCGTAAAACCGCATTAAACAATGTCAATTAGTGAGATGCAGTGTTTTTCACCATTAAAAGTGGGGAACTGCGATATCTAATGTGAAAGCGCTTGCAACCGTCGTTAGGTTAGGTTAGGTTAGGTTAGGTTTGGTTAGGTTAGGTTAGGTTACGTTAGGTTAGGTTAGGTTAGGTTACGTTAGGTTAGGTTAGGTTAGGTAAGGATAATTTGGTTAGGTTAGGTAAGGTTAGGTTAGGTTAGGTTGGGTTGGGTGTTGTTGGGTTGGGTGTTGTTGGGTTGGGTTGGGTTAGGTTGGGTTAGGATAGGTTAGGTTACTTTAGGTTAGGTTAGGTTAGGTTACGTTAGGTTATGTTAGGTTAGGTTAGGTTACGTTAGGTTAGGTTAGGTCAGGTAAGGTTAGGTTACGTTAGAATAGGTTAGGTTAGGTTAGGTTACGTTAGGTTAGGTTAAGTTAGGTTAGGTTAGGTTTGGTTAGGTTTGGTTAGGTTAGCTTAGGCTAGGTTAGGTTGGGTTGGGTTGGGTTGGGTTGGGTTAGGTTAGGTTAGGTTAGGTTAGGTTGGGTTAGGTTAGTTTAGGTTAGGTTAGGTTAGGTTAGGTTGGGTTGGGTTGGGTTAGGTTAGGTTAGGTTAGGTTTGGTTAGGTTAGGTTAGGTTAGGTTATGTTAGGTTAGGTTGGGTTAGGTTAGGTTAGGTTACGTTAGGTTAAGGTATGAACCGTCGTAAAACCGCATTAAACAATGTCACTTAGTGAGATGCAGTGTTTTTCACCTTTACAAGTTGGGAACTGTGATATCTAATGTGAAAGCGCTTGAAACCGTCGTAATGTTCTAGAAAGCAATGTAAAGTAGCGAGTAAAACGTTTTCTAACGATAGAAGTGCGAAGGTTATGTTAGGTTGAGTTATGTTAGTTTAAGCTAGGTAGCGTCGTGAAACTACCAAAAACAACGTCATCTAACGAGATAGTGTTGTTTTATTGCGAGTACGAAACTGCGATAGGTGAAATGTTGTGAAAGCACACAAAACGGCATGAACAAGCCAAATACTGCGTGTTGTACCGTTACAAGTGCGAAACTGCTATGTTGTGATATTCTCGTTAAAGCGCATGCAAGCATCGTGAAACCTTAAAGAACGATGTCATTTAGCGAGATACAGCGTTCTGTACTGCAATAAGTTGGTGAAAAACTGTGAGGTTATGCAAATATCCTAATTGTGAACGAAACAGTGTAATAGAGCGTTTTTTAATGCAAGGGCGAATGTTAGGTTAGGTTAAGATATGAACCGTCGTAAAACCGCATTAAACAATGTCACTTAGTGAAATGCAGTGTTTTTCACCATTACAAGTCGGGAACTGCGATATCTAATGTGAAAGCGCTTGCAAACGTCGTTAGGTTAGGTTAGGTTAGGTTAGGTTAGGTTAGGTTACGTTAGGTTAGGTTAGGTTAGGTTAGGTTAGGTTAGGTTAGGGATGTTAGGTAAGGTTTGGTTAGGTTAGGTTAGGTTAGGTTGGGTTAGGTAAGGTTAGGTTAGGTTAAGATATGAACCGCGCTAAAACCGCATTAAACAATGTCACTTAGTGAGATGCTGTGTTTTTCACCATTACAAGTCGGGAACTGCGATATCTAATGTGAAAGCGCATGAAACCGTCGTAATCTTGTAGAAAACATTGTAAAGTAGCGAATAAAACGTTTTCTAACGATAGAAGTGCGAAGGTTCGGTTAGTTTGAGCTAGGTAGCGTCGTGAAGCCACCAAAAACGATGTCATCTAACGAGATAGTGTTGTTTTATTGCGAGTACGAAACTGCGATAGATGAAATATTGGGAAAGCACACAAAATGGCATGAACTAGCCAGATACTGCGTCTTGTGCCGTTACAAGTGCGAAACTGCTTTATTGTGATATTCTCGTTAAAGCGCATGCACGTATCGTGAAACCTTAAAGAACGATGTCATTTAGCGAGATACAGCGTTCTGTACTGTAATAAGTTGGTGAGAAACTGTGAGGTCAAGCAAATATCGCAATTGTGAACGAAACAGTGTAATTGAGCGTATTTAGATACAAGTGCGAATGTTAGGTTAGGTTGAGATATCAACCGTCGTAAAACCGCATTAAACAATGTCACTTAGTGAGATGTAGTGTTTTTCAACATTACAAGTCGGGAACTACGATATCTAATGTGAAAGCGCATGAAACCGTCGTAATCTTGTAGAAAACATTGTAAAGTTGCGAGTAAAACGTTTTCTAACGATAGAAGTGCGAAGGTTAGCTTGAGTTATGTTAGTTTAAGCTATGTAGCGTCGTGAGACCACCAAAAAGGACGTCATCTAACGAGATAGTGTTGTTTTATTGCATGTACGAAACTGCAATAGGTGAAATGTTGTGAAAGTACACAAAACGGCTTGAACAAGCCAGATACTGCGTGTTGTACCGTTACAAGTGCGAAACTGCTATAATGTGATATTCTCGTTAAAGCGCATGCAAGCATCGTGAAACCTTAAAGAACGATGTCATTTAGCGAGATACAGCGTTCTGTACTGCAATAAGTTGGTGAAAAACTGTGAGGTTATGCAAATATCGTAATTGTGAACGAAACAGTGTAATAGAGCGTTTTTCAATACAAGTACGAATGTTAGGTTAGGTTAAGATATGAACCGTCGTAAAACCGCATTAAACAATGTCACTTAGTGAGATGCAGTGTTTTTCACCTTTACAAGTTGGGAACTGCGATATCTAATGTGAAAGCGCTTGAAACCGTCGTAATGTTGTAGAAAGCAATGTAAAGTAGCTAGTAAAACGTTTTCTAACGATAGAAGTGCGAAGGTTATGTTAGGTTGAGTTATGTTAGTTTAAGCTACGTAGCGTCGTGAAACCACCAAAAACGACGTCATCTAACGAGATAGTGTTGTTTTATTGCGAGTATTAAACTGCGATAGGTGAAATGTTGTGAAAGCACACAAAACGGCATGAACAAGCCAAATACTGCGTGTTCTACCGTTACAAGTGCGAAACTGCTATATTGTGATATTCTCGGTAAAGCGCATGCAAGTATCGTGAAACCTTAAAGAACGATGTCATTTAGCGAGATACAGCGTTCTGTACTGTAAGAAGTTGGTGAGAAACTGTGAGGTCAAGCAAATATCGTAATTGTGAACGAAACAGTGTAATTGAGCGTCTTTAGATACAAGTGCGAATGTTAGGTTAGGTTGATATATAAACCGTCGTAAAACCGCATTAAACAATGTCACTTAGTGAGATGTAGTGTTTTTCAACATTACAAGTCGGGAACTACGATATCTAATGTGAAAGCGCATGAAACCGTCGTAATCTTGTAGAAAACATTGTAAAGTTGCGAGTAAAACGTTTTCTAACGATAGAAGTGCGAAGGTTAGGTTAGGTTAGGTTAGTTTAAGCTAGGTAGCGTCGTGAAACTACCAAAAACGACGTCATCTAACGAGATAGTGTTGTTTTATAGCGAGTATTAAACTGCGATAGGTGAAATGTTGTGAAAGCACACAAAACGGCATGAACAAGCCAAATACTGCGTGTTCTACCGTTACAAGTGCGAAACTGCTATATTGTGATATTCTCGTTAAAGCGCATGCAAGCATCGTGAAACCTTAAAGAACAATGTCATTTAGCGAGATACAGCGTTCTGTACTGCAATAAGTTGGTGAAAAACTGTGAGGTTATGCAAATATCGTAATTGTGAACAAAACAGTGTAATAGAGCGTTTTTAGATACAAGTGCGAATGTTAGGTTAGGTTAAGATATGAACCGTCGTAAAACCGCATTAAACAATGTCAATTAGTGAGATGCAGTGTTTTTCACCATTAAAAGTGGGGAACTGCGATATCTAATGTGAAAGCGCTTGCAACCGTCGTTAGGTTAGGTTAGGTTAGGTTAGGTTTGGTTAGGTTAGGTTAGGTTACGTTAGGTTAGGTTAGGTTAGGTTACGTTAGGTTAGGTTAGGTTAGGTAAGGATAATTTGGTTAGGTTAGGTAAGGTTAGGTTAGGTTAGGTTGGGTTGGGTGTTGTTGGGTTGGGTGTTGTTGGGTTGGGTTGGGTTAGGTTGGGTTAGGATAGGTTAGGTTACTTTAGGTTAGGTTAGGTTAGGTTACGTTAGGTTATGTTAGGTTAGGTTAGGTTACGTTAGGTTAGGTTAGGTCAGGTAAGGTTAGGTTACGTTAGAATAGGTTAGGTTAGGTTAGGTTACGTTAGGTTAGGTTAAGTTAGGTTAGGTTAGGTTTGGTTAGGTTTGGTTAGGTTAGCTTAGGCTAGGTTAGGTTGGGTTGGGTTGGGTTGGGTTGGGTTAGGTTAGGTTAGGTTAGGTTAGGTTGGGTTAGGTTAGTTTAGGTTAGGTTAGGTTAGGTTAGGTTGGGTTGGGTTGGGTTAGGTTAGGTTAGGTTAGGTTTGGTTAGGTTAGGTTAGGTTAGGTTATGTTAGGTTAGGTTGGGTTAGGTTAGGTTAGGTTACGTTAGGTTAAGGTATGAACCGTCGTAAAACCGCATTAAACAATGTCACTTAGTGAGATGCAGTGTTTTTCACCTTTACAAGTTGGGAACTGTGATAACTAATGTGAAAGCGCTTGAAACCGTCGTAATGTTCTAGAAAGCAATGTAAAGTAGCGAGTAAAACGTTTTCTAACGATAGAAGTGCGAAGGTTATGTTAGGTTGAGTTATGTTAGTTTAAGCTAGGTAGCGTCGTGAAACTACCAAAAACAACGTCATCTAACGAGATAGTGTTGTTTTATTGCGAGTACGAAACTGCGATAGGTGAAATGTTGTGAAAGCACACAAAACGGCATGAACAAGCCAAATACTGCGTGTTGTACCGTTACAAGTGCGAAACTGCTATGTTGTGATATTCTCGTTAAAGCGCATGCAAGCATCGTGAAACCTTAAAGAACGATGTCATTTAGCGAGATACAGCGTTCTGTACTGCAATAAGTTGGTGAAAAACTGTGAGGTTATGCAAATATCCTAATTGTGAACGAAACAGTGTAATAGAGCGTTTTTTAATGCAAGGGCGAATGTTAGGTTAGGTTAAGATATGAACCGTCGTAAAACCGCATTAAACAATGTCACTTAGTGAAATGCAGTGTTTTTCACCATTACAAGTCGGGAACTGCGATATCTAATGTGAAAGCGCTTGCAAACGTCGTTAGGTTAGGTTAGGTTAGGTTAGGTTAGGTTAGGTTACGTTAGGTTAGGTTAGGTTAGGTTAGGTTAGGTTAGGTTAGGGATGTTAGGTAAGGTTTGGTTAGGTTAGGTTAGGTTAGGTTGGGTTAGGTAAGGTTAGGTTAGGTTAAGATATGAACCGCGCTAAAACCGCATTAAACAATGTCACTTAGTGAGATGCTGTGTTTTTCACCATTACAAGTCGGGAACTGCGATATCTAATGTGAAAGCGCATGAAACCGTCGTAATCTTGTAGAAAACATTGTAAAGTAGCGAATAAAACGTTTTCTAACGATAGAAGTGCGAAGGTTCGGTTAGTTTGAGCTAGGTAGCGTCGTGAAGCCACCAAAAACGATGTCATCTAACGAGATAGTGTTGTTTTATTGCGAGTACGAAACTGCGATAGGTGAAATATTGGGAAAGCACACAAAATGGCATGAACTAGCCAGATACTGCGTCTTGTGCCGTTACAAGTGCGAAACTGCTTTATTGTGATATTCTCGTTAAAGCGCATGCACGTATCGTGAAACCTTAAAGAACGATGTCATTTAGCGAGATACAGCGTTCTGTACTGTAATAAGTTGGTGAGAAACTGTGAGGTCAAGCAAATATCGCAATTGTGAACGAAACAGTGTAATTGAGCGTATTTAGATACAAGTGCGAATGTTAGGTTAGGTTGAGATATCAACCGTCGTAAAACCGCATTAAACAATGTCACTTAGTGAGATGTAGTGTTTTTCAACATTACAAGTCGGGAACTACGATATCTAATGTGAAAGCGCATGAAACCGTCGTAATCTTGTAGAAAACATTGTAAAGTTGCGAGTAAAACGTTTTCTAACGATAGAAGTGCGAAGGTTAGCTTGAGTTATGTTAGTTTAAGCTATGTAGCGTCGTGAGACCACCAAAAAGGACGTCATCTAACGAGATAGTGTTGTTTTATTGCATGTACGAAACTGCAATAGGTGAAATGTTGTGAAAGTACACAAAACGGCTTGAACAAGCCAGATACTGCGTGTTGTACCGTTACAAGTGCGAAACTGCTATAATGTGATATTCTCGTTAAAGCGCATGCAAGCATCGTGAAACCTTAAAGAACGATGTCATTTAGCGAGATACAGCGTTCTGTACTGCAATAAGTTGGTGAAAAACTGTGAGGTTATGCAAATATCGTAATTGTGAACGAAACAGTGTAATAGAGCGTTTTTCAATACAAGTACGAATGTTAGGTTAGGTTAAGATATGAACCGTCGTAAAACCGCATTAAACAATGTCACTTAGTGAGATGCAGTGTTTTTCACCTTTACAAGTTGGGAACTGCGATATCTAATGTGAAAGCGCTTGAAACCGTCGTAATGTTGTAGAAAGCAATGTAAAGTAGCTAGTAAAACGTTTTCTAACGATAGAAGTGCGAAGGTTATGTTAGGTTGAGTTATGTTAGTTTAAGCTACGTAGCGTCGTGAAACCACCAAAAACGACGTCATCTAACGAGATAGTGTTGTTTTATTGCGAGTATTAAACTGCGATAGGTGAATGTTGTGAAAGCACACAAAACGGCATGAACAAGCCAAATACTGCGTGTTCTACCGTTACAAGTGCGAAACTGCTATATTGTGATATTCTCGGTAAAGCGCATGCAAGTATCGTGAAACCTTAAAGAACGATGTCATTTAGCGAGATACAGCGTTCTGTACTGTAATAAGTTGGTGAGAAACTGTGAGGTCAAGCAAATATCGTAATTGTGAACGAAACAGTGTAATTGAGCGTCTTTAGATACAAGTGTGAATGTTAGGTTAGGTTAAGATATGAACCGTCGTAAAACCGCATTAAACAATGTCAATTAGTGAGATGCAGTGTTTTTCACCATTAAAAGTGGGGAACTGCGATATCTAATGTGAAAGCGCTTGCAACCGTCGTTAGGTTAGGTTAGGTTAGGTTAGGTTTGGTTAGGTTAGGTTAGGTTAGGTTAGGTTAGGTTAGATTAGGTTAGGTTGTGTTGAGTTGGGTTAGGTTAGGTTAGGTTAGGTTAGGTTGGGTTAGGTTAGGTTAGGTTAGGTTAGGTTACGTTAGGTTAGGTTAGGTTAGGTTACGTTAGGTTAGGTTAGGTTAGGTAAAGATAATTTGGTTAGGTTAGGTAAGGTTAGGTTAGGTTAGGTTGGGTTGGGTGTTGTTGCGTTGGGTTGGGTTGGGTTAGGTTGGGTTAGGTTAGGTTAGGTTACGTTAGCTTAGGTTAGGTTACGTTAGGTTATGTTAGGTTAGGTTTGGTTAGGTTACGTTAGGTTAGGTTAGGTCAGGTAAGGTTAGGTTACGTTAGAATAGGTTAGGTTAGGTTAGGTTACGTTAGGTTAGGTTAAGTTAGGTTAGGTTAGGTTTGGTTAGGTTAGGTTAGGTTAGCTTTGGTTAGGTTAGGTTGGGTTGGGTTGGGTTAGGTTGGGTTAGGTTAGGTTAGGTTAGGTTAGGTTGGGTTAGGTTAGTTTAGGTCAGGTTAGGTTAGGTTAGGTTGGGTTGGGTTGGTTAGGTTAGGTTAGGTTAGGTTAGGTAAGGTTAGGTTAGGTTAGGTTAGGTTAGGTTACGTTAGGTTAAGGTATGAACCGTCGTAAAACCGCATTAAACAATGTCACTTAGTGAGATGCAGTGTTTTTCACCTTTACAAGTTGGGAACTGTGATATCTAATGTGAAAGCGCTTGAAACCGTCGTAATGTTGTAGAAAGCAATGTAAAGTAGCGAGTAAAACGTTTTCTAACGATAGAAGTGCGAAGGTTATGTTAGGTTGAGTTATGTTAGTTTAAGCTAGGTAGCGTCGTGAAACTACCAAAAACAACGTCATCTAACGAGATAGTGTTGTTTTATTGCGAGTACGAAACTGCGATAGGTGAAATGTTGTGAAAGCACACAAAACGCAATGAACAAGCCAAATACTGCGTGTTGTACCGTTACAAGTGCGAAACTGCTATGTTGTGATATTCTCGTTGAAGCGCATGCAAGCATCGTGAAATCTTAAAGAACGATGTCATTTAGCGAGATACAGCGTTCTGTACTGCAATAAGTTGGTGAAAAACTGTGAGGTTATGCAAATATCCTAATTGTGAACGAAACAGTGTAATAGAGCGTTTTTAATACAAGTGCGAATGTTAGGTTAGGTCAAGATATGAACCGTCGTAAAACCGCTATAAACAATGTCACTTAGTGAGATGCAGTGTTTTTCACCATTACAAGTCGGGAACTGCGATATCTAATGTGAAAGCGCTTGAAAACGTCGTTAGGTTAGGTTAGGTTAGGTTAGGTTTGGTTAGGTTAGGTTAGGTTAGGTCAGCTTAGGGTATGTTAGGTAAGGTTTGGTTAGGGTAGGTTAGGTTAGGTTGGGTTAGGTAAGGTTAGGTTAGGTTAAGATATGAACCGCGCTAAAACCGCATTAAACAATGTCACTTAGTGAGATGCTGTGTTTTTCACCATTACAAGTCGGGAACTGCGATATCTAATGTGAAAGCGCATGAAACCGTCGTAATCTTGTAGAAAACATTGTAAAGTAGCGAATAAAACGTTTTCTACCGATAGAAGTGCGAAGGTTCGGTTAGTTTGAGCTAGGTAGCGTCGTGAAACCACCAAAAACGATGTCATCTAACGAGATAGTGTTGTTTTATTGCGAGTACGAAACTGCGATAGGTGAAATATTGGGAAAGCACACAAAATGGCATGAACTAGCCAGATACTGCGTCTTGTGCCGTTACAAGTGCGAAACTGCTTTATTGTGATATTCTCGTTAAAGCGCATGCAAGTATCTTGAAACCTTAAAGAACGATGTCATTTAGCGAGATACAGCGTTCTGTACTGTAATAAGTTGGTGAGAAACTGTGAGGTCAAGCAAATATCGTAATTGTGAACGAAACAGTGTAATTGAGCGTCTTTAGATACAAGTGCGAATGTTAGGTTAGGTTGACATATCAACCGTCGTAAAACCGCATTAAACAATGTCACTTAGTGAGATGTAGTGTTTTTCAACATTACAAGTCGGGAACTACGATATCTAATGTGAAAGCGCATGAAACCGCCGTAATCTTGTAGAAAACATTGTAAAGTTGCCAGTAAAACGTTTTCTAACGATAGAAGTGCGAAGGTTAGGTTAGGTTAGGTTAGTTTAAGCTAGGTAGCGTCGTGAAACTACCAAAAACGACGTTATCTAACGAGATAGTGTTGTTTTATAGCGAGTATTAAACTGCGATAGGTGAAATGTTGTGAAAGCACACAAAACGGCATGAACAAGCCAAATACTGCGTGTTCTACCGTTACAAGTGCGAAACTGCTATATTGTGATATTCTCGTTAAAGCGCATGCAAGCATCGTGAAACCTTAAAGAAATATGTCATTTAGCGAGATACAACGTTCTGTACTGCAATAAGTTGGTGAAAAACTGTGAGATTATGCAAATATCGTAATTGTGAACAAAACAGTGTAATAAAGTGTTTTTAGATACAAGTGCGAATGTTAGGTTAGGTTAAGATATGAACCGTCGTAAAACCGCATTAAACAATGTCAATTAGTGAGATGCAGTGTTTTTCACCATTACAAGTCGGGAACTGCGATATCTAATGTGAAAGCGCTTGCAACCGTCGTTAGGTTAGGTTAGGTTAGGTTTTGTTAGGTTAGGTTAGGTTAGGTTAGATTAGGTTAGGTTGGGTTGAGTTGGGTTAGGTTAGGTTAGGTTAGGTTAGGTTGGGTTAGGTTAGGTTAGGTTAGGTTACGTTAGGTTAGGTTAGGTTACGTTAGGTTAGGTTAGGTTAGGTTACGTTAGGTTAGGTTAGGTTAGGTAAGGATAATTTGGTTAGGTTAGGTAAGGTTAGGTTAGGTTAGGTTGGGTTGGGTGTTGTTGGGTTGGGTGTTGTTGGGTTGGGTTTGGTTGGGTTAGGTTGGGTTAGGTTAGGTTAGGTTACGTTAGGTTAGGTTAGGTTAGGTTACGTTAGGTTATGTTAGGTTAGGTTAGGTTACGTTAGGTTAGGTTAGGTCAGGTAAGGTTAGGTTACGTTAGAATAGGTTAGGTTAGGTTAGGTTACGTTAGGTTAGGTTAAGTTAGGTTAGGTTAGGTTTGGTTAGGTTTGGTTAGGTTAGCTTAGGTTAGGTTAGGTTGGGTTGGGTTGGGTTGGGTTAGGTAAGGTTAGGTTAGGTTAGGTTGGGTTAGGTTAGTTTAGGTTAGGTTAGGTTAGGTTAGGTTGGGTTGGGTTGGGTTAGGTTAGGTTAGGTTAGGTTTGGTAAGGTTAGGTTAGGTTAGGTTACGTTAGGTTAAGGTATGAACCGTCGTAAAACCGCATTAAACAATGTCACTTAGTGAGATGCAGTGTTTTTCACCTTCACAAGTTGGGAACTGTGATATCTAATGTGAAAGCGCTTGAAACCGTCGTAATCTTGTAGAAAACATTCTAAAGTGGTGAGTAAAACGTTTTCTAACGATAGAAGTGCGAAGGTTAGGTTAGGTTAGTTTAAGCTAGGTAGCGTCGTGAAACTACCAAAAACAACGTCATCTAACGAGATAGTGTTGTTTTATTGCGAGTACGAAACTGCGATAGGTGAAATGTTGTGAAAGCACACAAAACGGCATGAACAAGCCAAATACTGCGTGTTGTACCGTTACAAGTGCGAAACTGCTATGTTGTGATATTCTCGTTAAAGCGCATGCAAGCATCGTGAAACCTTAAAGAACGATGTCATTTAGCGAGATACAGCGTTCTGTACTGCAATAAGTTGGTGAAAAACTGTGAGGTTATGCAAATATCCTAATTGTGAACGAAACAGTGTAATAGAGCGTTTTTTAATGCAAGTGCGAATGTTAGGTTAGGTTAAGATATGAACCGTCGTAAAACCGCATTAAACAATGTCACTTAGTGAAATGCAGTGTTTTTCACCATTACAAGTCGGGAACTGCGATATCTAAGGTGAAAGCGCTTGCAAACGTCGTTAGGTCAGGTTAGGTTAGGTTAGGTTACGTTAGGTTAGGTTAGGTTAGGTTTGGTTAGGTTAGGTTAGGTTAGGTTAGGTTAGGGATGTTAGGTAAGGTTTGGTTAGGTTAGGTTAGGTTAGGTTGGGTTAGGTAAGGTTAGGTTAGGTTAAGATATGAACCGCGCTAAAACCGCATTAAACAATGTCACTTAGTGAGATGCTGTGTTTTTCACCATTACAAGTCGGGAACTGCGATATCTAATGTGAAAGCGCATGAAACCGTCGCAATCTTGCAGAAAACATTGTAAAGTAGCGAATAAAACGTTTTCTAACGATAGAAGTGCGAAGGTTCGGTTAGTTTGAGCTAGGTAGCGTCGTGAAGCCACCAAAAACGATGTCATCTAACGAGATAGTGTTGTTTTATTGCGAGTACGAAACTGCGATAGGTGAAATATTGGGAAAGCACACAAAATGGCATGAACTAGCCAGATACTGCGTCTTGTGCCGTTACAAGTGCGAAACTGCTTTATTGTGATATTCTCGTTAAAGCGCATGCAAGTATCGTGAAACCTTAAAGAACGATGTCATTTAGCGAGATACAGCGTTCTGTACTGTAATAAGTTGGTGAGAAACTGTGAGGTCAAGCAAATATCGTAATTGTGAACGAAACAGTGTAATTGAGCGTATTTATATACAAGTGCGAATGTTAGGTTAGGTTGAGATATCAACCGTCGTAAAACCGCATTAAACAATCACTTAGTGAGATGTAGTGTTTTTCAACATTACAAGTCGGGAACTACGATATCTAATGTGAAAGCGCATGAAACCGTCGTAATCTTGTAGAAAACATTGTAAAGTTGCGAGTAAAACGTTTTCTAACGATAGAAGTGCGAAGGTTAGCTTGAGTTATGTTAGTTTAAGCTATGTAGCGTCGTGAGACCACCAAAAAGGACGTCATCTAACGAGATAGTGTTGTTTTATTGCATGTACGAAACTGCAATAGGTGAAATGTTGTGAAAGTACACAAAACGGCTTGAACAAGCCAGATACTGCGTGTTGTACCGTTACAAGTGCGAAACTGCTATAATGTGATATTCTCGTTAAAGCGCATGCAAGCATCGTGAAACCTTAAAGAACGATGTCATTTAGCGAGATACAGCGTTCTGTACTGCAATAAGTTGGTGAAAAACTGTGAGGTTATGCAAATATCGTAATTGTGAACGAAACAGTGTAATAGAGCGTTTTTCAATACAAGTACGAATGTTAGGTTAGGTTAAGATATGAACCGTCGTAAAACCGCATTAAACAATGTCACTTAGTGAGATGCAGTGTTTTTCACCATTACAAGTCGGGAACTGCGATATCTAATGTGAAAGCGCTTGCAAACGTCGTTAGGTTAGGTTAGGTTAGGTTAGGTTAGGTTAGGTTAGGTTTGGTTAGGTTAGGTTAGGTTAGGTTAGGGTATGTTAGGTTAGGTTGGGTTAGGTTAGGTAAGGTTACGTTAGGTTAAGGTATGAACCGTCGTAAAACCGCATTAAACAATGTCACTTAGTGAGATGCAGTGTTTTTCACCTTTACAAGTTGGGAACTGCGATATCTAATGTGAAAGCGCTTGAAACCGTCGTAATGTTTAAGAAAGCAATGTAAAGTAGCTAGTAAAACGTTTTCTAACGATAGAAGTGCGAAGGTTATGTTAGGTTGAGTTATGTTAGTTTAAGCTACGTAGCGTCGTGAAACCACCAAAAACGACGTCATCTAACGAGATAGTGTTGTTTTATTGCGAGTATTAAACTGCGATAGGTGAAATGTTGTGAAAGCACACAAAACGGCATGAACAAGCCAAATACTGCGTGTTCTACCGTTACAAGTGCGAAACTGCTATATTGTGATATTCTCGGTAAAGCGCATGCAAGTATCGTGAAACCTTAAAGAACGATGTCATTTAGCGAGATACAGCGTTCTGTACTGTAATAAGTTGGTGAGAAACTGTGAGGTCAAGCAAATATCGTAATTGTGAACGAAACAGTGTAATTGAGCGTCTTTAGATACAAGTGCGAATGTTAGGTTAGGTTGATATATAAACCGTCGTAAAACCGCATTAAACAATGTCACTTAGTGAGATGTAGTGTTTTTCAACATTACAAGTCGGGAACTACGATATCTAATGTGAAAGCGCATGAAACCGTCGTAATCTTGTAGAAAACATTGTAAAGTTGCGAGTAAAACGTTTTCTAACGATAGAAGTGCGAAGGTTAGGTTAGGTTAGGTTAGTTTAAGCTAGGTAGCGTCGTGAAACTACCAAAAACGACGTCATCTAACGAGATAGTGTTGTTTTATAGCGAGTATTAAACTGCGATAGGTGAAATGTTGTGAAAGCACACAAAACGGCATGAACAAGCCAAATACTGCGTGTTCTACCGTTACAAGTGCGAAACTGCTATATTGTGATATTCTCGTTAAAGCGCATGCAAGCATCGTGAAACCTTAAAGAACAATGTCATTTAGCGAGATACAGCGTTCTGTACTGCAATAAGTTGGTGAAAAACTGTGAGGTTATGCAAATATCGTAATTGTGAACAAAACAGTGTAATAGAGCGTTTTTAGATACAAGTGCGAATGTTAGGTTAGGTTAAGATATGAACCGTCGTAAAACCGCATTAAACAATGTCAATTAGTGAGATGCAGTGTTTTTCACCATTAAAAGTGGGGAACTGCGATATCTAATGTGAAAGCGCTTGCAACCGTCGTTAGGTTAGGTTAGGTTAGGTTAGGTTAGGTTAGGTTTGGTTAGGTTAGGTTAGGTTACGTTAGGTTAGGTTAGGTTAGGTTACGTTAGTTTAGGTTAGGTTAGGTAAGGATAATTTGGTTAGGTTAGGTAAGGTTAGGTTAGGTTAGGTTGGGTTGGGTGTTGTTGGGTTGGGTGTTGTTGGGTTGGGTTGGGTTGGGTTAGGTTGGGTTAGGTTAGGTTAGGTTACTTTAGGTTAGGTTAGGTTAGGTTACGTTAGGTTATGTTAGGTTAGGTTAGGTTACGTTAGGTTAGGTTAGGTCAGGTAAGGTTAGGTTACGTTAGAATAGGTTAGGTTAGGTTAGGTTACGTTAGGTTAGGTTAAGTTAGGTTAGGTTAGGTTTGGTTAGGTTTGGTTAGGTTAGCTTAGGTTAGGTTAGGTTGGGTTGGGTTGGGTTGGGTTGGGTTAGGTTAGGTTAGGTTAGGTTAGGTTGGGTTAGGTTAGTTTAGGTTAGGTTAGGTTAGGTTAGGTTGGGTTGGGTTGGGTTAGGTTAGGTTAGGTTAGGTTTGGTTAGGTTAGGTTAGGTTAGGTTATGTTAGGTTAGGTTGGGTTAGGTTAGGTTAGGTTAGGTTACGTTAGGTTAAGGTATGAACCGTCGTAAAACCGCATTAAACAATGTCACTTAGTGAGATGCAGTGTTTTTCACCTTTACAAGTTGGGAACTGTGATATCTAATGTGAAAGCGCTTGAAACCGTCGTAATGTTGTAGAAAGCAATGTAAAGTAGCGAGTAAAACGTTTTCTAACGATAGAAGTGCGAAGGTTATGTTAGGTTGAGTTATGTTAGTTTAAGCTAGGTAGCGTCGTGAAACTACCAAAAACAACGTCATCTAACGAGATAGTGTTGTTTTATTGCGAGTACGAAACTGCGATAGGTGAAATGTTGTGAAAGCACACAAAACGGCATGAACAAGCCAAATACTGCGTGTTGTACCGTTACAAGTGCGAAACTGCTATGTTGTGATATTCTCGTTAAAGCGCATGCAAGCATCGTGAAACCTTAAAGAACGATGTCATTTAGCGAGATACAGCGTTCTGTACTGCAATAAGTTGGTGAAAAACTGTGAGGTTATGCAAATATCCTAATTGTGAACGAAACAGTGTAATAGAGCGTTTTTTAATGCAAGTGCGAATGTTAGGTTAGGTTAAGATATGAACCGTCGTAAAACCGCATTAAACAATGTCACTTAGTGAAATGCAGTGTTTTTCACCATTACAAGTCGGGAACTGCGATATCTAATGTGAAAGCGCTTGAAAACGTCGTTAGGTTAGGTTAGGTTAGGTTAGGTTTGGTTAGGTTAGGTTAGGTTAGGTCAGCTTAGGGTATGTTAGGTAAGGTTTGGTTAGGGTAGGTTAGGTTAGGTTGGGTTAGGTAAGGTTAGGTTAGGTTAAGATATGAACCGCGCTAAAACCGCATTAAACAATGTCACTTAGTGAGATGCTGTGTTTTTCACCATTACAAGTCGGGAACTGCGATATCTAATGTGAAAGCGCATGAAACCGTCGTAATCTTGTAGAAAACATTGTAAAGTAGCGAATAAAACGTTTTCTAACGATAGAAGTGCGAAGGTTCGGTTAGTTTGAGCTAGGTAGCGTCGTGAAACCACCAAAAACGATGTCATCTAACGAGATAGTGTTGTTTTATTGCGAGTACGAAACTGCGATAGGTGAAATATTGGGCAAGCACACAAAATGGCATGAACTAGCCAGATACTGCGTCTTGTGCCGTTACAAGTGCGAAACTGCTTTATTGTGATATTCTCGTTAAAGCGCATGCAAGTATCTTGAAACCTTAAAGAACGATGTCATTTAGCGAGATACAGCGTTCTGTACTGTAATAAGTTGGTGAGAAACTGTGAGGTCAAGCAAATATCGTAATTGTGAACGAAACAGTGTAATTGAGCGTATCTAGATACAAGTGCGAATGTTAGGTTAGGTTGAGATATCAACCGTCGTAAAACCGCATTAAACAATGTCACTTAGTGAGATGTAGTGTTTTTCAACATTACAAGTCGGGAACTACGATATTGCCGCATGAATTCGCGTGGTTTTCGTGTGGAAGAGGACGAAGAAGTTGGGACTGGGCCGCTTTTGTTTTTCCTAGCTTGACGAGCAGTTCTGCGGAAGGTTTCCTTGAGTAAGACAAGATTGGTGACAAGATTGGTGACAAGATTGGTGGAGCTGCTGGGTACGACAACTGACGACGCACCCCATGCACAAGAGCCCGCCCAGGAGCCGGAACACAAGCCCTGTGCCCGTGGACACGCCAGTTCACAGAACAAGCCGCCGCCAACGAGGCCTACCACCAGAGACACCGGCACAGCTTATCCATAGAGCGACTATGACTTCGCCTCAAGGCGTCATGGAAACTCCTACGTCGTCGGCACCAATTTATTGCACTGTCCAGAACCCGCTGATGCCTAGTCCCTTTCACGGAGAGCTGTTTGAGGATGTGGACGACTGGCTGAGCGAGTTCGAACACGTCGCAGCGATCAACTACTGGGACGAAGCCGCCAAACTCCGCAACGTCTACGCGTGTTTGAAAGACGGCGCCCGAACGTGGTTCATGAACAGAAGTGATGTCTTGACATCCTGGCGCGAGTTCCAGCATCGCCTCTTGGAGACCTACCGGAGCCCCGACCGCCGCGATCGTGCTGAACGTGCATTGCATTCACGCATCCAGATGCCTAATGAGACCGTCACCATGTACGTGGAGGACATGACGCAGCTTTTCAGGCGAGCGGATCCGGCAATGCCAGAAGAAAAAAAGCTACGCTATCTGATGCGAGGCGTGAAGGAGCAGCTTTTTGCTGGTCTAGTGCGGAGTCCTCCGAAGAGTGTAGCAGAATTCCTGACCGAAGCCACTACGATGGAGAGGGTACTTCATCAGCGGTCAGCCCTACTCAACCGGCAAGTGAATTCTGCATCACCTACTGAATTTTCCGCCAGCTTCGGGAGCAACAGCATTGAGTGGATTCGCGAAATCGTCCGCTCCGTCGTCCGCGAGGAAATCGCGAAACTACACGGGGCGAGACAGCCGGAGGTAAGCAGCATCACCAATATTATTCGGGACGAGGTCCAGCAGGTGCTTCACAGCCGTCGCCCTCAACCAACGGTTACAAATCTAGAACCACCTCCTGCGTCCACTGATGTTGGGAACCGCACATATGCCGAAGCTCTGCGCACTTCCATGCCGGTCTCAAGCCCTGCAGTCCCAATCCAGACGATGCCGCCAGTTTCAATTCAATCTGCGCATGCTGGTTTGGACATCGACGGTCGCCGTGCCCCTCCGCGGAAGTCCGATATTTGGCGTACGTCGGATAGAAGACCCCTCTGCTTCCATTGCGGTGAAGCCGGTCACATCTACCGGGAATGTCCATACCGACAACTTGGACTGCGCGGTTTCTCTATTCATTCGCCTCGTCCCCTAGTTGGTCAGAGGCCAAGAGAAATTGAGGACTACCTCGCGCAGCAACGCCTGCCTTTCTCACGGCGTCAATCGCGGTCTCCATCTCCACGACGACCCGCAGCTATTGGACCACGTCTCAGTACGATGGCACGGGGACGTTCCCCAAGCCCTCGTCGGGAAAACTGAAGGCAGCGACCTTCGGGGGCGAGGTCGCTGGGACTAAAAGTGCGGAAGACCTCCTATCGACGCTTCCACAAAACGCTGCAGACATTGAATTGACGTCTGAGTGCAGTGCGAGAGAAATGCCGGATTGTGCGTCTGAACCCAGTGGCCGAGTCTCACTCGACATTCCCGTGCTGATAGACGGTCTTCAGGTTAGCGCATTGGTGGACACAGGTGCAGATTATTCTATTATGAGCGGAAAATTGGCAACCAGTCTTAAGAAAGTGATGACACCTTGGAATGGGACGCGTATTCGCACTGCTGGAGGCCACGTTATTACTCCATTGGGTCGCTGTACCGCAAGAGTGGAAATACGCGAGTCAACGTTTGTGGTAACCTGCCTCGTACTACGCGACTGTTCTCGTCAGCTCATCCTTGGAATGGACTTCCTTCGAGAGAATGGCGCGATCATAAATCTCCGCGAGCGAATGGTGACTTTCTCGACGCAACTTGCAACCGATCGAGGCGCTGATAGCTGTCGTAGACCTGCGCTGCGTGTTGCCGACGAAAGCGTGACGTTGCCTCCCCGAGCGACTGCTTTCGTAGAAGTCACCTGTGAAGACCTCCAAGACGGTGACGTGGTCGCCGAGAGCAACGTATCCCTTTTACTGCTTCAAGGTGTGTGTGCAGTGCGAAGCATTCTGCGTGTGCGTGACGGACGGTCGCAGATACTCGTCACAAATTTTAACTTCGAGCACCGACATCTTTTCCGCGGCACCACCGTGACCTTCGGAGACCGTGTAGCGGATGTCACCGAGTGCTTCGCATCCGAGGAAATGGTTGATGGAGATAAGTTTCTGGACCACATCGACGTCAGTTCGAAGCTTTCGGACGAGAAGAAGGCCGCACTGCATACCCTGCTGAAGGAATTTAAATCTTGCTTCGCCTCTTCATCTAGAGTCGGTCAAACACCCCTCATAAAGCACCGAATTATTACCGACGATGATGTTCGCCCAATCCGCCAGCAACCTTACCGTGTTTCGGCTAAAGAACGCGAGACTATACAGACGCAGGTAAAGGAGATGCTTGACGACGGGGTGATACAACCGTCGAGCAGCCCGTGGTCCTCGCCAGTCGTTCTAGTAAAGAAGAAAGACGGAACGCTGCGATTCTGTGTTGACTACAGGAAACTCAATAGCGTCACAAAAAAAGACGTCTACCCGCTCCCACGGGTTGATGATTCTCTCGACAGGCTACGACACGCGAAGTATTTTTCATCGATAGATTTGAAGAGCGGCTATTGGCAGATAGAGGTCGATGAGCGAGACAGAGAGAAGACAGCGTTTGTAACTCCCGATGGGCTTTATGAATTCAGAGTTCTTCCTTTCGGCCTCTGTTCGGCTCCCGCAACATTCCAGCGAATGATGGATACCGTTCTCGCTGGCTTAAAGTGGCAAAGCTGCCTTGTATACCTTGATGATGTGGTCATCTTTGCCGAGAGTTTCGAAGAACATCTGAAGCGTCTAAGAATGGTTCTGGAAGCTATTCGTTCGGCCGAACTCACGCTAAAACCCCAGAAGTGCCATTTCGGCTACGATGAGCTGAAATTTTTGGGACATGTTGTGAGTGCGGATGGAGTGCGGCCTGACCCAGAAAAAACTGCAGCAGTCGCCACCTTTCCTGTGCCGTCAGACAAAAAAGCGGTGCGGCGTTTTCTCGGCTTGTGTGCTTATTATCGCCGATTCATTACCAACTTCTCGACGATAGCCGAACCGCTCACGCGACTCACCCGAGATGATGTACCGTTTGCCTGGACTACAGAGCAAGAAGCATCTTTCACAGAGTTACGGCAGCGAATGCAAGAGGCACCTGTTCTTGCGCATTTTGATGAGGACGCTGATACCGAAGTTCACACGGATGCAAGCAACGTCGGACTTGGCGCTGTCCTTGTACAACGGCACAACGGCGTAGAACATGTCATAGCTTACGCCAGTCGTACTCTCTCTCGAGCCGAGGCCAACTACTCCACTTCAGAGAAGGAATGCCTCGCAGTCGTGTGGGCAACGGCAAAGTTTCGACCTTACCTCTACGGCCGTTCCTTCAAGGTGGTGACCGATCACCATTCGCTGTGTTGGCTGGCCAATCTCCGTGATCCGTCTGGTCGTCTCGCTCGGTGGAGTTTACGCTTACAAGAGTTCGACATCATGATTGTGTATAGGTCTGGGCGCAAGCACGAAGATGCCGACGCACTTTCTCGAGCACCCGTGGGACATCCTGATATGGACTCGGAATATGCTGATGGTTTTCTCGGAGCCCTCAGTGATTCTGACTTTATGTCTAGACAGAGAGCCGATCAGGAATTGCGCCCTATTATTGATTCCTTAGAAGGCCGAAATTCTCACACTCCTCGGCGCATCGCTCGCGAATTGTCATCCTTTTGTCTAAGGAGGAGCATTCTTTACAAGAAAAATGCTCGAGGTAGCAACAAAGCCTTCCTCCTCGTTGTACCAGCCGACATGCGGGATGACATCCTACTCGCGTGCCACGACGAGCCCACGTCGGGACACTTGGGCTACTCGCGGACTCTCGCCAGAGTGCGCCAGCAGTACTATTGGCCACGACTTTCGACCAGTGTACACCGCTACGTGCAAGGCTGCCGCGAGTGCCAGCGTCGCAAGACGCCACCCGTGAAACCTGCGGGCCTTCTCCACCCTATTACACCACCACGGACACCTTTCGACCTCGTGGGAATGGACCTTCTAGGACCCTTCCCTTTGTCGGCCACTGGTAACAAATGGATTATAGTGGCAACCGATTACTTGACCCGGTATGCTGAGACAAAGGCATTACCCCGCGGCACGGCGTCTGAAGTGGCGAAGTTCTTCGTGCAGCACATCGTCCTCCGGCACGGCGCGCCGTCATGTGTGATTACGGATAGAGGAACATCATTTACGGCACAAATGCTAGAGGACATTTTCAGACTGAGCTGCACGAGTCACCGAAAAACAACGGCTTACCACCCACAAAGTAATGGACTGACGGAAAGGCTCAACAAGACCATAGCGGACATGCTGTCAATGTACGTGGACGTGCAGCACAAAACCTGGGACGATATCCTCCCATACGTCACGTTCGCATACAATACGGCAATGCAGGAAACAACCCGATTTTCACCTTTCCACCTTGTTTATGGACGCAACGTACAAACGATGCTTGACGCTATGCTGCCGTACGATAATAGCGATGCTCTTTCTCCAGAAGCCGAGCAATACACGCAGTACGCCGAAGAGGCTCGTCAACTGGCTCGCGTGAACATCGGTCACCAACAAGACGCAGATGCACGACGTTACAACCTTCGCCGTCGAAACGTCGCATACCACCCGGGTGAACGAGTGTGGGTGTGGACTCCTGTCCGACGACCAGGCTTGTCTGAAAAGCTTCTGAGCCGTTATTTCGGACCATACAAGGTTATCCGACGTGTGAGTGACCTTACATACGAAGTACTTCCGGACGGCACAGTGTCGTCACGTCGACAACATCGGCCCGAAACTGTGCATGTCGTACGACTCAAGCCGTACTACACACAATAGTCTCTGTGCTTGCGAGTTACTTCGCAAACGTGACAGTGATCTCATGTGGTGTTTTTTTTTTCTTCTTGACTCTTCCACTGGTGCTGTTGTGTTCGCGCATGGTCCAAGTGCTTGTGCGCCCTCTTTGTTTTTCCTGGCACTCACTTTGTGATTCTCTGCGTCAACGCGTGTTCTAATTATGGGTTTTTTTTTCTTCTTCTTTTATTTAGAAGCATCGAGTCGATGCTTTTTAAAAGGGGGGACTAATGCCGCATGAATTCGCGTGGTTTTCGTGTGGAAGAGGACGAAGAAGTTGGGACTGGGCCGCTTTTGTTTTTCCTAGCTTGACGAGCAGTTCTGCGGAAGGTTTCCTTGAGTAAGACAAGATTGGTGACAAGATTGGTGACAATATCTAATGTGAAAGCGCATGAAACCGTCGTAATCTTGTAGAAAACATTGTAAAGTTGCGAGTAAAACGTTTTCTAACGATAGAAGTGCGATGGTTAGCTTGAGTTATGTTAGTTTAAGCTATGTAGCGTCGTGAGACCACCAAAAAGAACGTCATCTAACGAGATAGTGTTGTTTTATTGCGAGTACGAAACTGCGATAGGTAAAATGTTGTGAAAGCACACAAAACGGCATGAACAAGCCAAATACTGCGTGTTGTACCGTTACAAGTGCGAAACTGCTATGTTGTGACATTCTCGGTAAAGCGCATGCAAGTATCGTGAAACCTTAAAGAACGATGTCATTTAGCGAGATACAGCGTTCTGTACTGTAATAAGTTGGTGAGAAACTGTGAGGTCAAGCAAATATCGTAATTGTGAACGAAACAGTGTAATTGAGCGTCTTTAGATACAAGTGTGAATGTTAGGTTAGGTTCACATATCAACCATCGTAAAACCGCATTAAACAATGTCACTTAGTGAGATGTAGTGTTTTTCAACATTACAAGTCGGGAACTACGATATCTAATGTGAAAGCGCATGAAACCGTCGTAATCTTGTAGAAAACATTGTAAAGTTGCGAGTAAAACGTTTTCTAACGATAGAAGTGCGAAGGTTAGGTTAGGTTAGGTTAGTTTAAGCTAGGTAGCGTCATGAAACTACCAAAAACGACGTCATCTAACGAGATAGTGTTGTTTTATTGCGAGTATTAAACTGCGATAGGTGAAATGTTGTGAAAGCACACAAAACGGCATGAACAAGCCAAATACTGCGTGTTCTACCGTTACAAGTGCGAAACTGCTATATTGTGATATTCTCGTTAAAGCGCATGCAAGCATCGTGAAACCTTAAAGAACAATGTCATTTAGCGAGATACAGCGTTCTGTACTGCAATAAGTTGGTGAAAAACTGTGAGGTTATGCAAATATCGTAATTGTGAACGAGACAGTGTAATAGAGCGTTTTTCAACACAAGTACGAATGTTAGGTTAGGTTAAGATATGAACCGTCGTAAAACCGCATTAAACAATGTCACTAAGTGAGATGCAGTGTTTTTCACCATTACAAGTCGGGAACTGCGATATCTAATGTGAAAGCGCTTGCAAACGTCGTTAGGTTAGGTTAGGTTAGGCTAGGTTAGGTTACGTTAGGTTAGGTTAGGTTAGGTTAGGTTATGTTAGGTTAGGTTGGGTTAGGTTAGGTTAGGTTACGTTAGGTTAAGGTATGAACCGTCGTAAAACCGCATTAAACAATGTCACTTAGTGAGATGCAGTGTTTTTCACCTTTACAAGTTGGGAACTGCGATATCTAATGTGAAAGCGCTTGAAACCGTCGTAATGTTCCAGAAAGCAATGTAAAGTAGCGAGTAAAACGTTTTCTAACGATAGAAGTGCGAAGGTTATGTTAGGTTGAGTTATGTTATTTTAAGCTAGGTAGCGTCGTGAAACCACCAAAAACGACGTCATCTAACGAGATAGTGTTGTTTTATTGCGAGTATTAAACTGCGATAGGTGAAATGTTGTGAAAGCACACAAAACGGCATGAACAAGCCAAATACTGCGTGTTCTACCGTTACAAGTGCGAAACTGCTATATTGTGTTATTCTCGTTAAAGCGCATGCAAGCATCGTGAAACCTTAAAGAACGATGTCATTTAGCGAGATACAGCGTTCTGTACTGCAATAAGTTGGTGAAAAACTGTGAGGTTATGCAAATATCGTAATTGTGAACGAAACAGTGTAATAGAGCGTTTTTCAATACAAGTACGAATGTTAGGTTAGGTTAAGATATGAACCGTCGTAAAACCGCATTAAACAATGTCACTTAGTGAGATGCAGTGTTTTTCACCATTACAAGTCGGGAACTGCGATATCTAATGTGAAAGCGCTTGCAAACGTCGTTAGGTTAGGTTAGGTTAGGTTAGGTTAGGTTAGGTTAGGTTTGGTTAGGTTAGGTTAGGTTAGGTTAGGGTATGTTAGGTTAGGTTGGGTTAGGTTAGGTAAGGTTACGTTAGGTTAAGGTATGAACCGTCGTAAAACCGCATTATACAATGTCACTTAGTGAGATGCAGTGTTTTTCACCTTTACAAGTTGGGAACTGCGATATCTAATGTGAAAGCGCTTGAAACCGTCGTAATGTTTAAGAAAGCAATGTAAAGTAGCTAGTAAAACGTTTTCTAACGATAGAAGTGCGAAGGTTATGTTAGGTTGAGTTATGTTAGTTTAAGCTACGTAGCGTCGTGAAACCACCAAAAACGACGTCATCTAACGAGATAGTGTTGTTTTATTGCGAGTATTAAACTGCGATAGGTGAAATGTTGTGAAAGCACACAAAACGGCATGAACAAGCCAAATACTGCGTGTTCTACCGTTACAAGTGCGAAACTGCTATATTGTGATATTCTCGGTAAAGCGCATGCAAGTATCGTGAAACCTTAAAGAACGATGTCATTTAGCGAGATACAGCGTTCTGTACTGTAATAAGTTGGTGAGAAACTGTGAGGTCAAGCAAATATCGTAATTGTGAACGAAACAGTGTAATTGAGCGTCTTTAGATACAAGTGCGAATGTTAGGTTAGGTTGATATATAAACCGTCGTAAAACCGCATTAAACAATGTCACTTAGTGAGATGTAGTGTTTTTCAACATTACAAGTCGGGAACTACGATATCTAATGTGAAAGCGCATGAAACCGTCGTAATCTTGTAGAAAACATTGTAAAGTTGCGAGTAAAACGTTTTCTAACGATAGAAGTGCGAAGGTTAGGTTAGGTTAGGTTAGTTTAAGCTAGGTAGCGTCGTGAAACTACTAAAAACGACGTCATCTAACGAGATAGTGTTGTTTTATAGCGAGTATTAAACTGCGATAGGTGAAATGTTGTGAAAGCACACAAAACGGCATGAACAAGCCAAATACTGCGTGTTCTACCGTTACAAGTGCGAAACTGCTATATTGTGATATTCTCGTTAAAGCGCATGCAAGCATCGTGAAACCTTAAAGAACAATGTCATTTAGCGAGATACAGCGTTCTGTACTGCAATAAGTTGGTGAAAAACTGTGAGGTTATGCAAATATCGTAATTGTGAACAAAACAGTGTAATAGAGCGTTTTTAGATACAAGTGCGAATGTTAGGTTAGGTTAAGATATGAACCGTCGTAAAACCGCATTAAACAATGTCAATTAGTGAGATGCAGTGTTTTTCACCATTAAAAGTGGGGAACTGCGATATCTAATGTGAAAGCGCTTGCAACCGTCGTTAGGTTAGGTTAGGTTAGGTTAGGTTAGGTTAGGTTTGGTTAGGTTAGGTTAGGTTACGTTAGGTTAGGTTAGGTTAGGTTACGTTAGGTTAGGTTAGGTTAGGTAAGGATAATTTGGTTAGGTTAGGTAAGGTTAGGTTAGGTTAGGTTGGGTTGGGTGTTGTTGGGTTGGGTGTTGTTGGGTTGGGTTGGGTTGGGTTAGGTTGGGTTAGGTTAGGTTAGGTTACTTTAGGTTAGGTTAGGTTAGGTTACGTTAGGTTAAGGTATGAACCGTCGTAAAACCGCATTAAACAATGTCACTTAGTGAGATGCAGTGTTTTTCACCTTTACAAGTTGGGAACTGTGATATCTAATGTGAAAGCGTTTGAAACCGTCGTAATGTTGTAGAAAGCAATGTAAAGTAGCGAGTAAAACGTTTTCTAACGATAGAAGTGCGAAGGTTATGTTAGGTTGAGTTATGTTAGTTTAAGCTAGGTAGCGTCGTGAAACTACCAAAAACAACGTCATCTAACGAGATAGTGTTGTTTTATTGCGAGTACGAAACTGCGATAGGTGAAATGTTGTGAAAGCACACAAAACGGCATGAACAAGCCAAATACTGCGTGTTGTACCGTTACAAGTGCGAAACTGCTATGTTGTGATATTCTCGTTAAAGCGCATGCAAGCATCGTGAAACCTTAAAGAACGATGTCATTTAGCGAGATACAGCGTTCTGTACTGCAATAAGTTGGTGAAAAACTGTGAGGTTATGCAAATATCCTAATTGTGAACGAAACAGTGTAATAGAGCGTTTTTTAATGCAAGTGCGAATGTTAGGTTAGGTTAAGATATGAACCGTCGTAAAACCGCATTAAACAATGTCACTTAGTGAAATGCAGTGTTTTTCACCATTACAAGTCGGGAACTGCGATATCTAATGTGAAAGCGCTTGCAAACGTCGTTAGGTTAGGTTAGGTTAGGTTAGGTTAGGTTAGGTTACGTTAGGTTAGGTTAGGTTAGGTTTGGTTAGGTTAGGTTAGGTTAGGTTAGGTTAGGGATGTTAGGTAAGGTTTGGTTAGGTTAGGTTAGGTTAGGTTGGGTTAGGTAAGGTTAGGTTAGGTTAAGATATGAACCGCGCTAAAACCGCATTAAACAATGTCACTTAGTGAGATGCTGTGTTTTTCACCATTACAAGTCGGGAACTGCGATATCTAATGTGAAAGCGCATGAAACCGTCGTAATCTTGTAGAAAACATTGTAAAGTTGCGAGTAAAACGTTTTCTAACGATAGAAGTGCGAAGGTTAGCTTGAGTTATGTTAGTTTAAGCTATGTAGCGTCGTGAGACCACCAAAAAGGACGTCATCTAACGAGATAGTGTTGTTTTATTGCATGTACGAAACTGCAATAGGTGAAATGTTGTGAAAGTACACAAAACGGCTTGAACAAGCCAGATACTGCGTGTTGTACCGTTACAAGTGCGAAACTGCTATAATGTGATATTCTCGTTAAAGCGCATGCAAGCATCGTGAAACCTTAAAGAACGATGTCATTTAGCGAGATACAGCGTTCTGTACTGCAATAAGTTGGTGAAAAACTGTGAGGTTATGCAAATATCGTAATTGTGAACGAAACAGTGTAATAGAGCGTTTTTCAATACAAGTACGAATGTTAGGTTAGGTTAAGATATGAACCGTCGTAAAACCGCATTAAACAATGTCACTTAGTGAGATGCAGTGTTTTTCACCTTTACAAGTTGGGAACTGCGATATCTAATGTGAAAGCGCTTGAAACCGTCGTAATGTTGTAGAAAGCAATGTAAAGTAGCTAGTAAAACGTTTTCTAACGATAGAAGTGCGAAGGTTATGTTAGGTTGAGTTATGTTAGTTTAAGCTACGTAGCGTCGTGAAACCACCAAAAACGACGTCATCTAACGAGATAGTGTTGTTTTATTGCGAGTATTAAACTGCGATAGGTGAATGTTGTGAAAGCACACAAAACGGCATGAACAAGCCAAATACTGCGTGTTCTACCGTTACAAGTGCGAAACTGCTATATTGTGATATTCTCGGTAAAGCGCATGCAAGTATCGTGAAACCTTAAAGAACGATGTCATTTAGCGAGATACAGCGTTCTGTACTGTAATAAGTTGGTGAGAAACTGTGAGGTCAAGCAAATATCGTAATTGTGAACGAAACAGTGTAATTGAGCGTCTTTAGATACAAGTGTGAATGTTAGGTTAGGTTAAGATATGAACCGTCGTAAAACCGCATTAAACAATGTCAATTAGTGAGATGCAGTGTTTTTCACCATTAAAAGTGGGGAACTGCGATATCTAATGTGAAAGCGCTTGCAACCGTCGTTAGGTTAGGTTAGGTTAGGTTTGGTTAGGTTAGGTTAGGTTAGGTTAGGTTAGATTAGGTTAGGTTGTGTTGAGTTGGGTTAGGTTAGGTTAGGTTAGGTTAGGTTGGGTTAGGTTAGGTTAGGTTAGGTTAGGTTACGTTAGGTTAGGTTAGGTTAGGTTACGTTAGGTTAGGTTACGTTAGGTAAAGATAATTTGGTTAGGTTAGGTAAGGTTAGGTTAGGTTAGGTTGGGTTGGGTGTTGTTGGGTTGGGTTGGGTTGGGTTAGGTTGGGTTAGGTTAGGTTAGGTTACGTTAGGTTAGGTTAGGTTACGTTAGGTTATGTTAGGTTAGGTTTGGTTAGGTTACGTTAGGTTAGGTTAGGTCAGGTAAGGTTAGGTTACGTTAGAATAGGTTAGGTTAGGTTAGGTTACGTTAGGTTAGGTTAAGTTAGGTTAGGTTAGGTTTGGTTAGGTTAGGTTAGGTTAGCTTTGGTTAGGTTAGGTTGGGTTGGGTTGGGTTAGGTTGGGTTAGGTTAGGTTAGGTTAGGTTAGGTTGGGTTAGGTTAGTTTAGGTTAGGTTAGGTTAGGTTAGGTTGGGTTGGGTTGGTTAGGTTAGGTTAGGTTAGGTTAGGTAAGGTTAGGTTAGGTTAGGTTAGGTTAGGTTAGGTTACGTTAGGTTAAGGTATGAACCGTCGTAAAACCGCATTAAACAATGTCACTTAGTGAGATGCAGTGTTTTTCACCTTTACAAGTTGGGAACTGTGATATCTAATGTGAAAGCGCTTGAAACCGTCGTAATGTTGTAGAAAGCAATGTAAAGTAGCGAGTAAAACGTTTTCTAACGATAGAAGTGCGAAGGTTATGTTAGGTTGAGTTATGTTAGTTTAAGCTAGGTAGCGTCGTGAAACTACCAAAAACAACGTCATCTAACGAGATAGTGTTGTTTTATTGCGAGTACGAAACTGCGATAGGTGAAATGTTGTTAAAGCACACAAAAGCGCAATGAACAAGCCAAATACTGCGTGTTGTACCGTTACAAGTGCGAAACTGCTATGTTGTGATATTCTCGTTGAAGCGCATGCAAGCATCGTGAAATCTTAACGATGTCATTTAGCGAGATACAGCGTTCTGTACTGCAATAAGTTGGTGAAAAACTGTGAGGTTATGCAAATATCCTAATTGTGAACGAAACAGTGTAATAGAGCGTTTTTAATACAAGTGCGAATGTTAGGTTAGGTCAAGATATGAACCGTCGTAAAACCGCATTAAACAATGTCACTTAGTGAGATGCAGTGTTTTTCACCATTACAAGTCGGGAACTGCGATATCTAATGTGAAAGCGCTTGAAAACGTCGTTAGGTTAGGTTAGGTTAGGTTAGGTTTGGTTAGGTTAGGTTAGGTTCGGTCAGCTTAGGGTATGTTAGGTAAGGTTTGGTTAGGGTAGGTTAGGTTAGGTTGGGTTAGGTAAGGTTAGGTTAGGTTAAGATATGAACCGCGCTAAAACCGCATTAAACAATGTCACTTAGTGAGATGCTGTGTTTTTCACCATTACAAGTCGGGAACTGCGATATCTAATGTGAAAGCGCATGAAACCGTCGTAATCTTGTAGAAAACATTGTAAAGTAGCGAATAAAACGTTTTCTAACGATAGAAGTGCGAAGGTTCGGTTAGTTTGAGCTAGGTAGCGTCGTGAAACCACCAAAAACGATGTCATCTAACGAGATAGTGTTGTTTTATTGCGAGTACGAAACTGCGATAGGTGAAATATTGGGAAAGCACACAAAATGGCATGAACTAGCCAGATACTGCGTCTTGTGCCGTTACAAGTGCGAAACTGCTTTATTGTGATATTCTCGTTAAAGCGCATGCAAGTATCTTGAAACCTTAAAGAACGATGTCATTTAGCGAGATACAGCGTTCTGTACTGTAATAAGTTGGTGAGAAACTGTGAGGTCAAGCAAATATCGTAATTGTGAACGAAACAGTGTAATTGAGCGTATCTAGATACAAGTGCGAATGTTAGGTTAGGTTGAGATATCAACCGTCGTAAAACCGCATTAAACAATGTCACTTAGTGAGATGTAGTGTTTTTCAACATTACAAGTCGGGAACTACGATATCTAATGTGAAAGCGCATGAAACCGTCGTAATCTTGTAGAAAACATTGTAAAGTTGCGAGTAAAACGTTTTCTAACGATAGAAGTGCGAAGGTTAGCTTGAGTTATGTTAGTTTAAGCTATGTAGCGTCGTGAGACCACCAAAAAGAACGTCATCTAACGAGATAGTGTTGTTTTATTGCGAGTATTAAACTGCGATAGGTGAAATGTTGTGAAAGCACACAAAACGGCATGAACAAGCCAAATACTGCGTGTTCTACCGTTACAAGTGCGAAACTGCTATATTGTGACATTCTCGTTAAAGCGCATGCAAGCATCGTGAAACCTTAAAGAACAATGTCATTTAGCGAGATACAGCGTTCTGTACTGCAATAAGTTGGTGAAAAACTGTGAGGTTATGCAAATATCGTAATTGTGAACGAGACAGTGTAATAGAGCGTTTTTCAACACAAGTACGAATGTTAGGTTAGGTTAAGATATGAACCGTCGTAAAACCGCATTAAACAATGTCACTAAGTGAGATGCAGTGTTTTTCACCATTACAAGTCGGGAACTGCGATATCTAATGTGAAAGCGCTTGCAAACGTCGTTAGGTTAGGTTAGGTTAGGCTAGGTTAGGTTACGTTAGGTTAGGTTAGGTTAGGTTAGGTTATGTTAGGTTAGGTTGGGTTAGGTTAGGTTAGGTTACGTTAGGTTAAGGTATGAACCGTCGTAAAACCGCATTAAACAATGTCACTTAGTGAGATGCAGTGTTTTTCACCTTTACAAGTTGGGAACTGCGATATCTAATGTGAAAGCGCTTGAAACCGTCGTAATGTTCCAGAAAGCAATGTAAAGTAGCGAGTAAAACGTTTTCTAACGATAGAAGTGCGAAGGTTATGTTAGGTTGAGTTATGTTATTTTAAGCTAGGTAGCGTCGTGAAACCACCAAAAACGACGTCATCTAACGAGATAGTGTTGTTTTATTGCGAGTATTAAACTGCGATAGGTGAAATGTTGTGAAAGCACACAAAACGGCATGAACAAGCCAAATACTGCGTGTTCTACCGTTACAAGTGCGAAACTGCTATATTGTGTTATTCTCGTTAAAGCGCATGCAAGCATCGTGAAACCTTAAAGAACAATGTCATTTAGCGAGATACAGCGTTCTGTACTGCAATAAGTTGGTGCACAACGTTGAGGTTATGCAAATATCGTAATTGTGAACGAAACAGTGTAATAGAGCGTTTTTCAATACAAGTACGAATGTTGGGTTAGGTTGACATATCAACCATCGTAAAACCGCATTAAACAATGTCACTTAGTGAGATGTAGTGTTTTTCAACATTACAAGTCGGGAACTACGATATCTAATGTGAAAGCGCATGAAACCGTCGTAATCTTGTAGAAAACATTGTAAAGTTGCGAGTAAAACGTTTTCTAACGATAGAAGTGCGAAGGTTAGCTTGAGTTATGTTAGTTTAAGCTATGTAGCGTCGTGAGACCACCAAAAAGGACGTCATCTAACGAGATAGTGTTGTTTTATTGCATGTACGAAACTGCAATAGGTGAAATGTTGTGAAAGTACACAAAACGGCATGAACAAGCCAAATACTGCGTGTTCTACCGTTACAAGTGCGAAACTGCTATATTGTGATATTCTCGTTAAAGCGCATGCAAGCATCGTGAAACCTTAAAGAACAATGTCATTTAGCGAGATGCAGCGTTCTGTACTGCAATAAGTTGGTGAAAAACTGTGAGGTTATGCAAATATCGTAATTGTGAACGAAACAGTGTAATAGAGCGTTTTTCAATACAAGTACGAATGTTAGGTTAGGTTAAGATATGAACCGTCGTAAAACCGCACTAAACAATGTCACTTATTGAGATGCAGTTTTTCACCATTACAAGTCGGGAACTGCGATATCTAATGTGAAAGCGCTTGCAAACGTCGTTAGGTTAGGTTAGGTTAGGTTAGGTTAGGTTAGGTTACGTTAGGTTAGGTTTGGTTAGGTTAGGTTAGGTTAGGTTAAGTTAGGTTAGGTTATGTTAGGCTAGGTTGGGTTAGGTTAGGTTAGGTTACGTTAGGTTAAGGTATGAACCGTCGTAAAACCGCAATAAACAATGTCACTTAGTGAGATGCAGTGTTTTTCACCTTTACATGTTGGGAACTGCGATATCTAATGTGAAAGCGCTTGAAACCGTCGTAATGTTGCAGAAAGCAATGTAAAGTAGCGAGTAAAACGTTTTCTAACGATAGAAGTGCGAAACTTAGGTTATGTTAGTTTAAGCTAGGTAGCGTCGTGAAACCACCAAAAACGACGTCATCTAACGAGATAGTGTTGTTTTATTGCGAGTACGAAACTGCGATAGGTAAAATGTTGTGAAAGCACACAAAACGGCATGAACAAGCCAAATACTGCGTGTTGTACCGTTACAAGTGCGAAACTGCTATGTTTTGACATTCTCGGTAAAGCGCATGCAAGTATCGTGAAACCTTAAAGAACGATGTCATTTAGCGAGATACAGCGTTCTGTACTGTAATAAGTTGGTGAGAAACTGTGAGGTCAAGCAAATATCGTAATTGTGAACGAAACAGTGTAATTGAGCGTCTTTAGATACAAGTGCGAATGTTAGGTTAGGTTGACATATCAACCGTCGTAAAACCGCATTAAACAATGTCACTTAGTGAGATGTAGTGTTTTTCAACATTACAAGTCGGGAACTACGATATCTAATGTGAAAGCGCATGAAACCGTCGTAATCTTGTAGAAAACATTGTAAAGTTGCGAGTAAAACGTTTTCTAACGATAGAAGTGCGAAGGTTAGGTTAGGTCAGGTTAGTTTAAGCTAGGTAGCGTCGTGAAACTACCAAAAACGACGTCATCTAACGAGATAGTGTTGTTTTATAGCGAGTATTAAACTGCGATAGGTGAAATGTTGTGAAAGCACACAAAACGGCATGAACAAGCCAAATACTGCGTTTCTACCGTTACAAGTGCGAAACTGCTATATTGTGATATTCTCGTTAAAGCGCATGCAAGCATCGTGAAACCTTAAAGAAATATGTCATTTAGCGAGATACAACGTTCTGTACTGCAATAAGTTGGTGAAAAACTGTGAGGTTATGCAAATATCGTAATTGTGAACAAAACAGTGTAATAAAGTGTTTTTAGATACAAGTGCGAATGTTAGGTTAGGTTAAGATATGAACCGTCGTAAAACCGCATTAAACAATGTCAATTAGTGAGATGCAGTGTTTTTCACCATTAAAAGTCGGGAACTGCGATATCTAATGTGAAAGCGCTTGCAACCGTCGTTCGGTTAGGTTAGGTTTTGTTAGGTTAGGTTAGGTTAGGTTAGATTAGGTTAGGTTGGGTTGAGTTGGGTTAGGTTAGGTTAGGTTAGGTTAGGTTGGGTTAGGTTAGGTTAGGTTAGGTTAGGTTACGTTAGGTTAGGTTAGGTTAGGTTACGTTAGGTTAGGTTAGGTTAGGTTACGTTAGGTTAGGTTAGGTTAGGTAAGGATAATTTGGTTAGGTTAGGTAAGGTTAGGTTAGGTTAGGTTGGGTTGGGTGTTGTTGGGTTGGGTGTTGTTGGGTTGGGTTGGGTTGGGTTAGGTTGGGTTAGGTTAGGTTAGGTTACGTTAGGTTAGGATAGGTTAGGTTACGTTAGGTTATGTTAGGTTAGGTTAGGTTACGTTAGGTTAGGTTAGGTCAGGTAAGGTTAGGTTACGTTAGAATAGGTTAGGTTAGGTTAGGTTACGTTAGGTTAGGTTAAGTTAGGTTAGGTTAAGTTAGGTTAGGTTAGGTTTGGTTAGGTTTGGTTAGGTTTGGTTAGGTTAGCTTAGGTTAGGTTAGGTTGGGTTGGGTTGGGTTGGGTTAGGTTAGGTTAGGTTAGGTTGGGTTAGGTTAGTTTAGGTTAGGTTAGGTTAGGTTAGGTTGGGTTGGGTTGGGTTAGGTTAGGTTAGGTTAGGTTTGGTTAGGTTAGGTTAGGTTAGGTTATGTTAGGTTAGGTTGGGTTAGGTTAGGTTAGGTTACGTTAGGTTAAGGTATGAACCGTCGTAAAACCGCATTAAACAATGTCACTTAGTGAGATGCAGTGTTTTTCACCTTTACAAGTTGGGAACTGTGATATCTAATGTGAAAGCGCTTGAAACCGTCGTAATGTTGTAGAAAGCAATGTAAAGTAGCGAGTAAAACGTTTTCTAACGATAGAAGTGCGAAGGTTATGTTAGGTTGAGTCATGTTAGTTTAAGCTAGGTAGCGTCGTGAAACTACCAAAAACAACGTCATCTAACGAGATAGTGTTGTTTTATTGCGAGTACGAAACTGCGATAGGTGAAATGTTGTGAAAGCACACAAAACGGCATGAACAAGCCAAATACTGCGTGTTGTACCGTTACAAGTGCGAAACTGCTATGTTGTGATATTCTCGTTAAAGCGCATGCAAGCATCGTGAAACCTTAAAGAACGATGTCATTTAGCGAGATACAGCGTTCTGTACTGCAATAAGTTGGTGAAAAACTGTGAGGTTATGCAAATATCCTAATTGTGAACGAAACAGTGTAATAGAGCGTTTTTTAATGCAAGTGCGATTGTTAGGTTAGGTTAAGATATGAACCGTCGTAAAACCGCATTAAACAATGTCACTTAGTGAAATGCAGTGTTTTTCACCATTACAAGTCGGGAACTGCGATATCTAATGTGAAAGCGCTTGCAAACGTCGTTAGGTTAGGTTAGGTTAGGTTAGGTTAGGTTTGGTTAGGTTAGGTTAGGTTAGGTTAGGTTAGGGATGTTAGGTAAGGTTTGGTTAGGTTAGGTTAGGTTAGGTTGGGTTAGGTAAGGTTAGGTTAGGTTAAGATATGAACCGCGCTAAAACCGCATTAAACAATGTCACTTAGTGAGATGCTGTGTTTTTCACCATTACAAGTCGGGAACTGCGATATCTAATGTGAAAGCGCATGAAACCGTCGTAATCTTGCAGAAAACATTGTAAAGTAGCGAATAAAACGTTTTCTAACGATAGAAGTGCGAAGGTTCGGTTAGTTTGAGCTAGGTAGCGTCGTGAAGCCACCAAAAACGATGTCATCTAACGAGATAGTGTTGTTTTATTGCGAGTACGAAACTGCGATAGGTGAAATATTGGGAAAGCACACAAAATGGCATGAACTAGCCAGATACTGCGTCTTGTGCCGTTACAAGTGCGAAACTGCTTTATTGTGATATTCTCGTTAAAGCGCATGCAAGTATCGTGAAACCTTAAAGAACGATGTCATTTAGCGAGATACAGCGTTCTGTACTGTAATAAGTTGGTGAGAAACTGTGAGGTCAAGCAAATATCGTAATTGTGAACGAAACAGTGTAATTGAGCGTATTTAGATACAAGTGCGAATGTTAGGTTAGGTTGAGATATCAACCGTCGTAAAACCGCATTAAACAAAGTCACTTAGTGAGATGTAGTGTTTTTCAACATTACAAGTCGGGAACTACGATATCTAATGTGAAAGCGCATGAAACCGTCGTAATCTTGTAGAAAACATTGTAAAGTTGCGAGTAAAACGTTTTCTAACGATAGAAGTGCGAAGGTTAGCTTGAGTTATGTTAGTTTAAGCTATGTAGCGTCGTGAGACCACCAAAAAGGACGTCATCTAACGAGATAGTGTTGTTTTATTGCATGTACGAAACTGCAATAGGTGAAATGTTGTGAAAGTACACAAAACGGCTTGAACAAGCCAGATACTGCGTGTTGTACCGTTACAAGTGCGAAACTGCTATAATGTGATATTCTCGTTAAAGCGCATGCAAGCATCGTGAAACCTTAAAGAACGATGTCATTTAGCGAGATACAGCGTTCTGTACTGCAATAAGTTGGTGAAAAACTGTGAGGTTATGCAAATATCGTAATTGTGAACGAAACAGTGTAATAGAGCGTTTTTCAATACAAGTACGAATGTTAGGTTAGGTTAAGATATGAACCGTCGTAAAACCGCATTAAACAATGTCACTTAGTGAGATGCAGTGTTTTTCACCATTACAAGTCGGGAACTGCGATATCTAATGTGAAAGCGCTTGCAAACGTCGTTAGGTTAGGTTAGGTTAGGTTAGGTTAGGTTAGGTTAGGTTTGGTTAGGTTAGGTTAGGTTAGGTTAGGTTATGTTAGGTTAGGTTGGGTTAGGTTAGGTAAGGTTACGTTAGGTTAAGGTATGAACCGTCGTAAAACCGCATTAAACAATGTCACTTAGTGAGATGCAGTGTTTTTCACTTTTACAAGTTGGGAACTGCGATATCTAATGTGAAAGCGCTTGAAACCGTCGTAATGTTGTAGAAAACATTGTAAAGTTGCGAGTAAAACGTTTTCTAACGATAGAAGTGCGAAGGTTAGGTTAGGTTAGGTTAGTTTAAGCTAGGTAGCGTCGTGAAACTACCAAAAACGACGTCATCTAACGAGATAGTGTTGTTTTATAGCGAGTATTAAACTGCGATAGGTGAAATGTTGTGAAAGCACACAAAACGGCATGAACAAGCCAAATACTGCGTGTTCTACCGTTACAAGTGCGAAACTGCTATATTGTGATATTCTCGTTAAAGCGCATGCAAGCATCGTGAAACCTTAAAGAACAATGTCATTTAGCGAGATACAGCGTTCTGTACTGCAATAAGTTGGTGAAAAACTGTGAGGTTATGCAAATATCGTAATTGTGAACAAAACAGTGTAATAGAGCGTTTTTAGATACAAGTGCGAATGTTAGGTTAGGTTAAGATATGAACCGTCGTAAAACCGCATTAAACAATGTCAATTAGTGAGATGCAGTGTTTTTCACCATTAAAAGTGGGGAACTGCGATATCTAATGTGAAAGCGCTTGCAACCGTCGTTAGGTTAGGTTAGGTTAGGTTAGGTTTGGTTAGGTTAGGTTAGGTTAGGTTAGGTTAGATTAGGTTAGGTTGGGTTGAGTTGGGTTAGGTTAGGTTAGGTTAGGTTAGGTTAGGTTGGGTTAGGTTAGGTTAGGTTACGTTAGGTTAGGTTAGGTTAGGTTACGTTAGGTTAGGTTAGGTTAGGTAAAGATAATTTGGTTAGGTTAGGTAAGGTTAGGTTAGGTTAGGTTAGGTTGGGTTGGGTGTTGTTGGGTTGGGTTGCGTTGGGTTAGGTTGGGTTAGGTTAGGTTAGGTTACGTTAGGTTAGGTTAGGTTACGTTAGGTTATGTTAGGTTAGGTTAGGTTACGTTAGGTTAGGTCAGGTAAGGTTAGGTTACGTTAGAATAGGTTAGGTTAGGTTAGGTTACGTTAGGTTAGGTTAAGTTAGGTTAGGTTAGGTTTGGTTAGATTAGGTTAGGTTAGCTTTGGTTAGGTTAGGTTGGGTTGGGTTGGGTTAGGTTGGGTTAGGTTAGGTTAGGTTAGGTTAGGTTGGGTTAGGTTAGTTTAGGTTAGGTTAGGTTAGGTTAGGTTGGGTTGGGTTGGTTAGGTTAGGTTAGGTTAGGTTAGGTAAGGTTAGGTTAGGTTAGGTTAGGTTACGTTAGGTTAAGGTATGAACCGTCGTAAAACCGCATTAAACAATGTCACTTAGTGAGATGCAGTGTTTTTCACCTTTACAAGTTGGGAACTGTGATATCTAATGTGAAAGCGCTTGAAACCGTCGTAATGTTGTAGAAAGCAATGTAAAGTAGCGAGTAAAACGTTTTCTAACGATAGGAGTGCGAAGGTTATGTTAGGTTGAGTTATGTTAGTTTAAGCTAGGTAGCGTCGTGAAACTACCAAAAACAACGTCATCTAACGAGATAGTGTTGTTTTATTGCGAGTACGAAACTGCGATAGGTGAAATGTTGTGAAAGCACACAAAACGCAATGAACAAGCCAAATACTGCGTGTTGTACCGTTACAAGTGCGAAACTGCTATGTTGTGATATTCTCGTTGAAGCGCATGCAAGCATCGTGAAATCTTAAAGAACGATGTCATTTAGCGAGATACAGCGTTCTGTACTGCAATAAGTTTGTGAAAAACTGTGAGGTTATGCAAATATCCTAATTGTGAACGAAACAGTGTAATAGAGCGTTTTTAATACAAGTGCGAATGTTAGGTTAGGTTAAGATATTAACCGTCGTAAAACCGCATTAAACAATGTCACTTAGTGAGATGCAGTGTTTTTCACCATTACAAGTCGGGAACTGCGATATCTAATGTGAAAGCGCTTGCAAACGTCGTTAGGTTAGGTTAGGTTAGGTTAGGTTAGGTTACGTTAGGTTAGGTTAGGTTAGGGTATGTTAGGTAAGGTTTGGTTAGGGTAGGTTAGGTTAGGTTGGGTTAGGTAAGGTTAGGTTAGGTTAAGATATGAACCGCGCTAAAACCGCATTAAACAATGTCACTTAGTGAGATGCTGTGTTTTTCACCATTACAAGTCGGGAACTGCGATATCTAATGTGAAAGCGCATGAAACCGTCGTAATCTTGTAGAAAACATTGTAAAGTAGCGAATAAAACGTTTTCTAACGATAGAAGTGCGAAGGTTCGGTTAGTTTGAGCTAGGTAGCGTCGTGAAACCACCAAAAACGATGTCATCTAACGAGATAGTGTTGTTTTATTGCGAGTACGAAACTGCGATAGGTGAAATATTGGGAAAGCACACAAAATGGCATGAACTAGCCAGATACTGCGTCTTGTGCCGTTACAAGTGCGAAACTGCTTTATTGTGATATTCTCGTTAAAGCGCATGCAAGTATCGTGAAACCTTAAAGAACGATGTCATTTAGCGAGATACAGCGTTCTGTACTGTAATAAGTTGGTGAGAAACTGTGAGGTTATGCAAATATCGTAATTGTGAACGAAACAGTGTAATAGAGCGTTTTTCAATACAAGTACGAATGCTAGGTTAGGTTAAGATATGAACCGTCGTAAAACCGCATTAAACAATGTCACTTAGTGAGATGCAGTGTTTTTCACCATTACAAGTCGGGAACTACGATATCTAATGTGAAAGCGCATGAAACCGTCGTAATCTTGTAGAAAACATTGTAAAGTTGCGAGTAAAACGTTTTCTAACGATAGAAGTGCGAAGGTTAGCTTGAGTTATGTTAGTTTAAGCTATGTAGCGTCGTGAGACCACCAAAAAGAACGTCATCTAACGAGATAGTGTTGTTTTATTGCGAGTACGAAACTGCGATAGGTAAAATGTTGTGAAAGCACACAAAACGGCATGAACAAGCCAAATACTGCGTGTTGTACCGTTACAAGTGCGAAACTGCTATGTTGTGACATTCTCGGTAAAGCGCATGCAAGTATCGTGAAACCTTAAAGAACGATGTCATTTAGCGAGATACAGCGTTCTGTACTGTAATAAGTTGGTGAGAAACTGTGAGGTCAAGCAAATATCGTAATTGTGAACGAAACAGTGTAATTGAGCGTCTTTAGATACAAGTGTGAATGTTAGGTTAGGTTCACATATCAACTATCGTAAAACCGCATTAAACAATGTCACTTAGTGAGATGTAGTGTTTTTCAACATTACAAGTCGGGAACTACGATATCTAATGTGAAAGCGCATGAAACCGTCGTAATCTTGTAGAAAACATTGTAAAGTTGCGAGTAAAACGTTTTCTAACGATAGAAGTGCGAAGGTTAGGTTAGGTTAGGTTAGTTTAAGCTAGGTAGCGTCATGAAACTACCAAAAACGACGTCATCTAACGAGATAGTGTTGTTTTATTGCGAGTATTAAACTGCGATAGGTGAAATATTGTGAAAGCACACAAAACGGCATGAACAAGCAAAATACTGCGTGTTCTACCGTTACAAGTGCGAAACTGCTATATTGTGATATTCTCGTTAAAGCGCATGCAAGCATCGTGAAACCTTAAAGAACAATGTCATTTAGCGAGATACAGCGTTCTGTACTGCAATAAGTTGGTGAAAAACTGTGAGGTTATGCAAATATCGTAATTGTGAACGAGACAGTGTAATAGAGCGTTTTTCAATACAAGTACGAATGTTAGGTTAGGTTAAGATATGAACCGTCGTAAAACCGCATTAAACAATGTCACTAAGTGAGATGCAGTGTTTTTCACCATTACAAGTCGGGAACTGCGATATCTAATGTGAAAGCGCTTGCAAACGTCGTTAGGTTAGGTTAGGTTAGGTTAGGTTACGTTAGGTTAGGTTTGGTTAGGTTAGGTTAGGTTAGGTTAGGTTAGGTTAGGTTAGGTTGGGTTAGGTTAGGTTAGGTTACGTTAAGGTATGAACCGTCGTAAAACCGCATTAAACAATGTCACTTAGTGAGATGCAGTGTTTTTCACCTTTACAAGTTGGGAACTGCGATATCTAATGTGTAAGCGCTTGAAACCGTCGTAATGTTCCAGAAAGCAATGTAAAGTAGCGAGTAAAACGTTTTCTAACAATAGAAGTGCGAAGGTTATGTTAGGTTGAGTTATGTTAGTTTAAGCTAGGTAGCGTCGTGAAACCACCAAAAACGACGTCATCTAACGAGATAGTGTTGTTTTATTGCGAGTATTAAACTGCGATAGGTGAAATGTTGTGAATGCACACAAAACGGCATGAACAAGCCAAATACTGCGTGTTCTACCGTTACAAGTGCGAAACTGCTATATTGTGATATTCTCGTTAAAGCGCATGCACGCATCGTGAAACCTTAAAGAACAATGTCATTTAGCGAGATACAGCGTTCTGTACTGCAATAAGTTGGTGCACAACGTTGAGGTTATGCAAATATCGTAATTGTGAACGAAACAGTGTAATAGAGCGTTTTTCAATACAAGTACGAATGCTAGGTTAGGTTAAGATATGAACCGTCGTAAAACCGCATTAAACAATGTCAGTGAGATGCAGTGTTTATCACCATTACAAGTCGGGAACTGCGATATCTAATGTGAAAGCGCTTGCAAACGTCGTTAGGTTAGGTTAGGTTAGGTTAGGTTAGGTTAGGTTGGGTTGAGTTGGGTTAGGTGAGGTTAGGTTAGGTTAGGTTGGGTTAGGTTAGGTTAGGTTAGGTTACGTTAGGTTAGGTTAGGTTAGGTAAGGATAATTTGGTTAGGTTAGGTAAGGTTAGGTTAGGTTAGGTTGGGTTGGGTGTTGTTGGGTTGGGTGTTGTTGGGTTGGGTTGGGTTGGGTTAGGTTGGGTTAGGTTAGGTTAGGTTACGTTAGGTTAGGTTAGGTTAGGGTAGGTTACGTTAGGTTATGTTAGGTTATGTTAGGTTACGTTAGGTTAGGTTAGGTCAGGTAAAGTTAGATTACGTTAGAATAGGTTAGGTTAGGTTAGGTTACGTTAGGTTAGGTTAGGTTAAGTTAGGTTAGGTTAGGTTTGGTTAGGTTTGGTTAGGTTAGCTTAGGTTAGGTTAGGTTGGGTTGGGTTGGGTTGGGTTAGGTTAGGTTAGGTTAGGTTGGGTTAGGTTAGTTTAGGTTAGGTTAGGTTGGGTTGGGTTGGGTTAGGTTAGGTTAGGTTTGGTAAGGTTAGGTTAGGTTAGGTTACGTTAGGTTAAGGTATGAACCGTCGTAAAACCGCATTGAACAATGTCACTTAGTGAGATGCAGTGTTTTTCACCTTTACAAGTTGGGAACTGTGATATCTAATGTGAAAGCGCTTGAAACCGTCGTAATGTTGTAGAAAGCAATGTAAAGTAGCGAGTAAAACGTTTTCTAACGATAGAAGTGCGAAGGTTATGTTAGGTTGAGTTATGTTAGTTTAGGCTAGGTAGCGTCGTGAAGCTACCAAAAACAACGTCATCTAACGAGATAGTGTTGTTTTATTGCGAGTACGAAACTGCGATAGGTGAAATGTTGTGAAAGCACACAAAACGGCATGAACAAGCCAAATACTGCGTGTTGTACCGTTACAAGTGCGAAACTGCTATGTTGTGATATTCTCGTTAAAGCGCATGCAAGCATCGTGAAACCTTAAAGAACGATGTCATTTAGCGAGATACAGCGTTCTGTACTGCAATAAGTTGGTGAGAAACTGTGAGGTCAAGCAAATATCGTAATTGTGAACGAAACAGTGTAATTGAGCGTCTTTAGATACAAGTGCGAATGTTAGGTTAGGTTGATATATAAACCGTCGTAAAACCGCATTAAACAATGTCACTTAGTGAGATGTAGTGTTTTTCAACATTACAAGTCGGGAACTACGATATCTAATGTGAAAGCGCATGAAACCGTCGTAATCTTGTAGAAAACATTGTAAAGTTGCGAGTAAAACGTTTTCTAACGATAGAAGTGCGAAGGTTAGGTTAGGTTAGGTTAGTTTAAGCTAGGTAGCGTCGTGAAACTACCAAAAACGACGTCATCTAACGAGATAGTGTTGTTTTATAGCGAGTATTAAACTGCGATAGGTGAAATGTTGTGAAAGCACACAAAACGGCATGAACAAGCCAAATACTGCGTGTTCTACCGTTACAAGTGCGAAACTGCTATATTGTGATATTCTCGTTAAAGCGCATGCAAGCATCGTGAAACCTTAAAGAACAATGTCATTTAGCGAGATACAGCGTTCTGTACTGCAATAAGTTGGTGAAAAACTGTGAGGTTATGCAAATATCGTAATTGTGAACAAAACAGTGTAATAGAGCGTTTTTAGATACAAGTGCGAATGTTAGGTTAGGTTAAGATATGAACCGTCGTAAAACCGCATTAAACAATGTCAATTAGTGAGATGCAGTGTTTTTCACCATTAAAAGTGGGGAACTGCGATATCTAATGTGAAAGCGCTTGCAACCGTCGTTAGGTTAGGTTAGGTTAGGTTAGGTTAGGTTAGGTTTGGTTAGGTTAGGTTAGGTTAGGTTAGGTTACGTTAGGTTAGGTTAGGTTAGGTTACGTTAGGTTAGGTTAGGTTAGGTAAGGATAATTTGGTTAGGTTAGGTAAGGTTAGGTTAGGTTAGGTTGGGTTGGGTGTTGTTGGGTTGGGTGTTGTTGGGTTGGGTTGGGTTGGGTTAGGTTGGGTTAGGTTGGGTTAGGTTAGGTTAGGTTACGTTAGGTTAGGTTAGGTTAGGTTACGTTAGGTTATGTTAGGTTAGGTTAGGTTACGTTAGGTTAGGTTAGGTCAGGTAAGGTTAGGTTACGTTAGAATAGGTTAGGTTAGGTTAGGTTACGTTAGGTTAGGTTAAGTTAGGTTAGGTTAGGTTTGGTTAGGTTAGCTTAGGTTAGGTTAGGTTGGGTTGGGTTGGGTTAGGTTAGGTTAGGTTACGTTAGGTTGGTTTAGGTTAGGTTAGGTTAGGTTGGGTTGGGTTGGGTTAGGTTAGGTTAGGTTAGGTTTGGTTAGGTTAGGTTAGGTTAGGTTATGTTAGGTTAGGTTGGGTTAGGTTAGGTTAGGTTACGTTAGGTTAAGGTATGAACCGTCGTAAAACCGCATTAAACAATGTCACTTAGTGAGATGCAGTGTTTTTCACCTTTACAAGTTGGGAACTGTGATATCTAATGTGAAAGCGCTTGAAACCGTCGTAATGTTGTAGAAAGCAATGTAAAGTAGCGAGTAAAACGTTTTCTAACGATAGAAGTGCGAAGGTTATGTTAGGTTGAGTTATGTTAGTTTAAGCTAGGTTGCGTCGTGAAACTACCAAAAACAACGTCATCTAACGAGATAGTGTTGTTTTATTGCGAGTACGAAACTGCGATAGGTGAAATGTTGTGAAAGCACACAAAACGGCATGAACAAGCCAAATACTGCGTGTTGTACCGTTACAAGTGCGAAACTGCTATGTTGTGATATTCTCGTTAAAGCGCATGCAAGCATCGTGAAACCTTAAAGAACGATGTCATTTAGCGAGATACAGCGTTCTGTACTGCAATAAGTTGGTGAAAAACTGTGAGGTTATGCAAATATCCTAATTGTGAACGAAACAGTGTAATAGAGCGTTTTTTAATGCAAGTGCGAATGTTAGGTTAGGTTAAGATATGAACCGTCGTAAAACCGCATTAAACAATGTCACTTAGTGAAATGCAGTGTTTTTCACCATTACAAGTCGGGAACTGCGATATCTAATGTGAAAGCGCTTGCAAACGTCGTTAGGTTAGGTTAGGTTAGGTTAGGTTAGGTTACGTTAGGTTAGGTTAGGTTAGGTTTGGTTAGGTTAGGTTAGGTTAGGTTAGGTTAGGGATGTTAGGTAAGGTTTGGTTAGGTTAGGTTAGGTTAGGTTGGGTTAGGTAAGGTTAGGTTAGGTTAAGATATGAACCGCGCTAAAACCGCATTAAACAATGTCACTTAGTGAGATGCTGTGTTTTTCACCATTACAAGTCGGGAACTGCGATATCTAATGTGAAAGCGCATGAAACCGTCGTAATCTTGTAGAAAACATTGTAAAGTAGCGAATAAAACGTTTTCTAACGATAGAAGTGCGAAGGTTCGGTTAGTTTGAGCTAGGTAGCGTCGTGAAGCCACCAAAAACGATGTCATCTAACGAGATAGTGTTGTTTTATTGCGAGTACGAAACTGCGATAGGTGAAATATTGGGAAAGCACACAAAATGGCATGAACTAGCCAGATACTGCGTCTTGTGCCGTTACAAGTGCGAAACTGCTTTATTGTGATATTCTCGTTAAAGCGCATGCAAGTATCGTGAAACCTTAAAGAACGATGTCATTTAGCGAGATACAGCGTTCTGTACTGTAATAAGTTGGTGAGAAACTGTGAGGTCAAGCAAATATCGCAATTGTGAACGAAACAGTGTAATTGAGCGTATTTAGATACAAGTGCGAATGTTAGGTTAGGTTGAGATATCAACCGTCGTAAAACCGCATTAAACAATGTCACTTAGTGAGATGTAGTGTTTTTCAACATTACAAGTCGGGAACTACGATATCTAATGTGAAAGCGCATGAAACCGTCGTAATCTTGTAGAAAACATTGTAAAGTTGCGAGTAAAACGTTTTCTAACGATAGAAGTGCGAAGGTTAGGTTAGGTTAGGTTAGTTTAAGCTAGGTAGCGTCGTGAAACTACCAAAAACGACGTCATCTAACGAGATAGTGTTGTTTTATAGCGAGTATTAAACTGCGATAGGTGAAATGTTGTGAAAGCACACAAAACGGCATGAACAAGCCAAATACTGCGTGTTCTACCGTTACAAGTGCGAAACTGCTATATTGTGATATTCTCGTTAAAGCGCATGCAAGCATCGTGAAACCTTAAAGAACAATGTCATTTAGCGAGATACAGCGTTCTGTACTGCAATAAGTTGGTGAAAAACTGTGAGGTTATGCAAATATCGTAATTGTGAACAAAACAGTGTAATAGAGCGTTTTTAGATACAAGTGCGAATGTTAGGTTAGGTTAAGATATGAACCGTCGTAAAACCGCATTAAACAATGTCAATTAGTGAGATGCAGTGTTTTTCACCATTAAAAGTGGGGAACTGCGATATCTAATGTGAAAGCGCTTGCAACCGTCGTTAGGTTAGGTTAGGTTAGGTTAGGTTTGGTTAGGTTAGGTTAGGTTAGGTTAGGTTAGATTAGGTTAGGTTGGGTTGAGTTGGGTTAGGTTAGGTTAGGTTAGGTTAGGTTGGGTTAGGTTAGGTTAGGTTACGTTAGGTTAGGTTAGGTTAGGTTACGTTAGGTTAGGTTAGGTTAGGTTACGTTAGGTTAGGTTAGGTTAGGTAAAGATAATTTGGTTAGGTTAGGTAAGGTTAGGTTAGGTTAGGTTAGGTTGGGTTGGGTGTTGTTGGGTTGGGTTGGGTTGGGTTAGGTTGGGTTAGGTTAGGTTAGGTTACGTTAGGTTAGGTTAGGTTACGTTAGGTTATGTTAGGTTGGGTTAGGTTACGTTAGGTTAGGTCAGGTAAGGTTAGGTTACGTTAGAATAGGTTAGGTTAGGTTAGGTTACGTTAGGTTAGGTTAAGTTAGGTTAGGTTAGGTTTGGTTAGATTAGGTTAGGTTAGCTTTGGTTAGGTTAGGTTGGGTTGGGTTGGGTTAGGTTGGGTTAGGTTAGGTTAGGTTAGATTAGGTTGGGTTAGGTTAGTTTAGGTTAGGTTAGGTTAGGTTAGGTTGGGTTGGGTTGGTTAGGTTAGGTTAGGTTAGGTTAGGTAAGGTTAGGTTAGGTTAGGTTAGGTTACGTTAGGTTAAGGTATGAACCGTCGTAAAACCGCATTAAACAATGTCACTTAGTGAGATGCAGTGTTTTTCACCTTTACAAGTTGGGAACTGTGATATCTAATGTGAAAGCGCTTGAAACCGTCGTAATGTTGTAGAAAGCAATGTAAAGTAGCGAGTAAAACGTTTTCTAACGATAGGAGTGCGAAGGTTATGTTAGGTTGAGTTATGTTAGTTTAAGCTAGGTAGCGTCGTGAAACTACCAAAAACAACGTCATCTAACGAGATAGTGTTGTTTTATTGCGAGTACGAAACTGCAATAGGTGAAATGTTGTGAAAGCACACAAAACGCAATGAACAAGCCAAATACTGCGTGTTGTACCGTTACAAGTGCGAAACTGCTATGTTGTGATATTCTCGTTGAAGCGCATGCAAGCATCGTGAAATCTTAAAGAACGATGTCATTTAGCGAGATACAGCGTTCTGTACTGCAATAAGTTTGTGAAAAACTGTGAGGTTATGCAAATATCCTAATTGTGAACGAAACAGTGTAATAGAGCGTTTTTAATACAAGTGCGAATGTTAGGTTAGGTTAAGATATTAACCGTCGTAAAACCGCATTAAACAATGTCACTTAGTGAGATGCAGTGTTTTTCACCATTACAAGTCGGGAACTGCGATATCTAATGTGAAAGCGCTTGCAAACGTCGTTAGGTTAGGTTAGGTTAGGTTAGGTTAGGTTACGTTAGGTTAGGTTAGGTTAGGGTATGTTAGGTAAGGTTTGGTTAGGGTAGGTTAGGTTAGGTTGGGTTAGGTAAGGTTAGGTTAGGTTAAGATATGAACCGCGCTAAAACCGCATTAAACAATGTCACTTAGTGAGATGCTGTGTTTTTCACCATTACAAGTCGGGAACTGCGATATCTAATGTGAAAGCGCATGAAACCGTCGTAATCTTGTAGAAAACATTGTAAAGTAGCGAATAAAACGTTTTCTAACGATAGAAGTGCGAAGGTTCGGTTAGTTTGAGCTAGGTAGCGTCGTGAAACCACCAAAAACGATGTCATCTAACGAGATAGTGTTGTTTTATTGCGAGTACGAAACTGCGATAGGTGAAATATTGGGAAAGCACACAAAATGGCATGAACTAGCCAGATACTGCGTCTTGTGCCGTTACAAGTGCGAAACTGCTTTATTGTGATATTCTCGTTAAAGCGCATGCAAGTATCGTGAAACCTTAAAGAACGATGTCATTTAGCGAGATACAGCGTTCTGTACTGTAATAAGTTGGTGAGAAACTGTGAGGTTATGCAAATATCGTAATTGTGAACGAAACAGTGTAATAGAGCGTTTTTCAATACAAGTACGAATGCTAGGTTAGGTTAAGATATGAACCGTCGTAAAACCGCATTAAACAATGTCACTTAGTGAGATGCAGTGTTTTTCACCATTACAAGTCGGGAACTACGATATCTAATGTGAAAGCGCATGAAACCGTCGTAATCTTGTAGAAAACATTGTAAAGTTGCGAGTAAAACGTTTTCTAACGATAGAAGTGCGAAGGTTAGCTTGAGTTATGTTAGTTTAAGCTATGTAGCGTCGTGAGACCACCAAAAAGAACGTCATCTAACGAGATAGTGTTGTTTTATTGCGAGTACGAAACTGCGATAGGTAAAATGTTGTGAAAGCACACAAAACGGCATGAACAAGCCAAATACTGCGTGTTGTACCGTTACAAGTGCGAAACTGCTATGTTGTGACATTCTCGGTAAAGCGCATGCAAGTATCGTGAAACCTTAAAGAACGATGTCATTTAGCGAGATACAGCGTTCTGTACTGTAATAAGTTGGTGAGAAACTGTGAGGTCAAGCAAATATCGTAATTGTGAACGAAACAGTGTAATTGAGCGTCTTTAGATACAAGTGTGAATGTTAGGTTAGGTTCACATATCAACTATCGTAAAACCGCATTAAACAATGTCACTTAGTGAGATGTAGTGTTTTTCAACATTACAAGTCGGGAACTACGATATCTAATGTGAAAGCGCATGAAACCGTCGTAATCTTGTAGAAAACATTGTAAAGTTGCGAGTAAAACGTTTTCTAACGATAGAAGTGCGAAGGTTAGGTTAGGTTAGGTTAGTTTAAGCTAGGTAGCGTCATGAAACTACCAAAAACGACGTCATCTAACGAGATAGTGTTGTTTTATTGCGAGTATTAAACTGCGATAGGTGAAATGTTGTGAAAGCACACAAAACGGCATGAACAAGCAAAATACTGCGTGTTCTACCGTTACAAGTGCGAAACTGCTATATTGTGATATTCTCGTTAAAGCGCATGCAAGCATCGTGAAACCTTAAAGAACAATGTCATTTAGCGAGATACAGCGTTCTGTACTGCAATAAGTTGGTGAAAAACTGTGAGGTTATGCAAATATCGTAATTGTGAACGAGACAGTGTAATAGAGCGTTTTTCAATACAAGTACGAATGTTAGGTTAGGTTAAGATATGAACCGTCGTAAAACCGCATTAAACAATGTCACTAAGTGAGATGCAGTGTTTTTCACCATTACAAGTCGGGAACTGCGATATCTAATGTGAAAGCGCTTGCAAACGTCGTTAGGTTAGGTTAGGTTAGGTTAGGTTACGTTAGGTTAGGTTTGGTTAGGTTAGGTTAGGTTAGGTTAGGTTAGGTTAGGTTAGGTTGGGTTAGGTTAGGTTAGGTTACGTTAAGGTATGAACCGTCGTAAAACCGCATTAAACAATGTCACTTAGTGAGATGCAGTGTTTTTCACCTTTACAAGTTGGGAACTGCGATATCTAATGTGTAAGCGCTTGAAACCGTCGTAATGTTCCAGAAAGCAATGTAAAGTAGCGAGTAAAACGTTTTCTAACAATAGAAGTGCGAAGGTTATGTTAGGTTGAGTTATGTTAGTTTAAGCTAGGTAGCGTCGTGAAACCACCAAAAACGACGTCATCTAACGAGATAGTGTTGTTTTATTGCGAGTATTAAACTGCGATAGGTGAAATGTTGTGAATGCACACAAAACGGCATGAACAAGCCAAATACTGCGTGTTCTACCGTTACAAGTGCGAAACTGCTATATTGTGATATTCTCGTTAAAGCGCATGCACGCATCGTGAAACCTTAAAGAACAATGTCATTTAGCGAGATACAGCGTTCTGTACTGCAATAAGTTGGTGCACAACGTTGAGGTTATGCAAATATCGTAATTGTGAACGAAACAGTGTAATAGAGCGTTTTTCAATACAAGTACGAATGCTAGGTTAGGTTAAGATATGAACCGTCGTAAAACCGCATTAAACAATGTCACTTAGTGAGATGCAGTGTTTTTCACCATTACAAGTCGGGAACTGCGATATCTAATGTGAAAGCGCTTGCAAACGTCGTTAGGTTAGGTTAGGTTAGGTTAGGTTAGGTTGGGTTGAGTTGGGTTAGGTGAGGTTAGGTTAGGTTAGGTTGGGTTAGGTTAGGTTAGGTTAGGTTACGTTAGGTTAGGTTAGGTTAGGTAAGGATAATTTGGTTAGGTTAGGTAAGGTTAGGTTAGGTTAGGTTGGGTTGGGTGTTGTTGGGTTGGGTGTTGTTGGGTTGGGTTGGGTTGGGTTAGGTTGGGTTAGGTTAGGTTAGGTTACGTTAGGTTAGGTTAGGTTAGGGTAGGTTACGTTAGGTTATGTTAGGTTATGTTAGGTTACGTTAGGTTAGGTCAGGTAAAGTTAGATTACGTTAGAATAGGTTAGGTTAGGTTAGGTTACGTTAGGTTAGGTTAGGTTAAGTTAGGTTAGGTTAGGTTTGGTTAGGTTTGGTTAGGTTAGCTTAGGTTAGGTTAGGTTGGGTTGGGTTGGGTTGGGTTAGGTTAGGTTAGGTTAGGTTGGGTTAGGTTAGTTTAGGTTAGGTTAGGTTGGGTTGGGTTGGGTTAGGTTAGGTTAGGTTTGGTAAGGTTAGGTTAGGTTAGGTTACGTTAGGTTAAGGTATGAACCGTCGTAAAACCGCATTGAACAATGTCACTTAGTGAGATGCAGTGTTTTTCACCTTTACAAGTTGGGAACTGTGATATCTAATGTGAAAGCGCTTGAAACCGTCGTAATGTTGTAGAAAGCAATGTAAAGTAGCGAGTAAAACGTTTTCTAACGATAGAAGTGCGAAGGTTATGTTAGGTTGAGTTATGTTAGTTTAGGCTAGGTAGCGTCGTGAAGCTACCAAAAACAACGTCATCTAACGAGATAGTGTTGTTTTATTGCGAGTACGAAACTGCGATAGGTGAAATGTTGTGAAAGCACACAAAACGGCATGAACAAGCCAAATACTGCGTGTTGTACCGTTACAAGTGCGAAACTGCTATGTTGTGATATTCTCGTTAAAGCGCATGCAAGCATCGTGAAACCTTAAAGAACGATGTCATTTAGCGAGATACAGCGTTCTGTACTGCAATAAGTTGGTGAGAAACTGTGAGGTCAAGCAAATATCGTAATTGTGAACGAAACAGTGTAATTGAGCGTCTTTAGATACAAGTGCGAATGTTAGGTTAGGTTGATATATAAACCGTCGTAAAACCGCATTAAACAATGTCACTTAGTGAGATGTAGTGTTTTTCAACATTACAAGTCGGGAACTACGATATCTAATGTGAAAGCGCATGAAACCGTCGTAATCTTGTAGAAAACATTGTAAAGTTGCGAGTAAAACGTTTTCTAACGATAGAAGTGCGAAGGTTAGGTTAGGTTAGGTTAGTTTAAGCTAGGTAGCGTCGTGAAACTACCAAAAACGACGTCATCTAACGAGATAGTGTTGTTTTATAGCGAGTATTAAACTGCGATAGGTGAAATGTTGTGAAAGCACACAAAACGGCATGAACAAGCCAAATACTGCGTGTTCTACCGTTACAAGTGCGAAACTGCTATATTGTGATATTCTCGTTAAAGCGCATGCAAGCATCGTGAAACCTTAAAGAACAATGTCATTTAGCGAGATACAGCGTTCTGTACTGCAATAAGTTGGTGAAAAACTGTGAGGTTATGCAAATATCGTAATTGTGAACAAAACAGTGTAATAGAGCGTTTTTAGATACAAGTGCGAATGTTAGGTTAGGTTAAGATATGAACCGTCGTAAAACCGCATTAAACAATGTCAATTAGTGAGATGCAGTGTTTTTCACCATTAAAAGTGGGGAACTGCGATATCTAATGTGAAAGCGCTTGCAACCGTCGTTAGGTTAGGTTAGGTTAGGTTAGGTTAGGTTAGGTTTGGTTAGGTTAGGTTAGGTTAGGTTAGGTTAGGTTACGTTAGGTTAGGTTAGGTTAGGTTACGTTAGGTTAGGTTAGGTTAGGTAAGGATAATTTGGTTAGGTTAGGTAAGGTTAGGTTAGGTTAGGTTGGGTTGGGTGTTGTTGGGTTGGGTGTTGTTGGGTTGGGTTGGGTTGGGTTAGGTTGGGTTAGGTTAGGTTAGGTTACGTTAGGTTAGGTTAGGTTAGGTTACGTTAGGTTATGTTAGGTTAGGTTAGGTTACGTTAGGTTAGGTTAGGTCAGGTAAGGTTAGGTTACGTTAGAATAGGTTAGGTTAGGTTAGGTTACGTTAGGTTAGGTTAAGTTAGGTTAGGTTAGGTTTGGTTAGGTTAGCTTAGGTTAGGTTAGGTTGGGTTGGGTTGGGTTAGGTTAGGTTAGGTTACGTTAGGTTGGGTTAGGTTAGGTTAGGTTAGGTTGGGTTGGGTTGGGTTAGGTTAGGTCAGGTTAGGTTTGGTTAGGTTAGGTTAGGTTAGGTTATGTTAGGTTAGGTTGGGTTAGGTTAGGTTAGGTTACGTTAGGTTAAGGTATGAACCGTCGTAAAACCGCATTAAACAATGTCACTTAGTGAGATGCAGTGTTTTTCACCTTTACAAGTTGGGAACTGTGATATCTAATGTGAAAGCGCTTGAAACCGTCGTAATGTTGTAGAAAGCAATGTAAAGTAGCGAGTAAAACGTTTTCTAACGATAGAAGTGCGAAGGTTATGTTAGGTTGAGTTATGTTAGTTTAAGCTAGGTAGCGTCGTGAAACTACCAAAAACAACGTCATCTAACGAGATAGTGTTGTTTTATTGCGAGTACGAAACTGCGATAGGTGAAATGTTGTGAAAGCACACAAAACGGCATGAACAAGCCAAATACTGCGTGTTGTACCGTTACAAGTGCGAAACTGCTATGTTGTGATATTCTCGTTAAAGCGCATGCAAGCATCGTGAAACCTTAAAGAACGATGTCATTTAGCGAGATACAGCGTTCTGTACTGCAATAAGTTGGTGAAAAACTGTGAGGTTATGCAAATATCCTAATTGTGAACGAAACAGTGTAATAGAGCGTTTTTTAATGCAAGTGCGAATGTTAGGTTAGGTTAAGATATGAACCGTCGTAAAACCGCATTAAACAATGTCACTTAGTGAAATGCAGTGTTTTTCACCATTACAAGTCGGGAACTGCGATATCTAATGTGAAAGCGCTTGCAAACGTCGTTAGGTTAGGTTAGGTTAGGTTAGGTTAGGTTACGTTAGGTTAGGTTAGGTTAGGTTTGGTTAGGTTAGGTTAGGTTAGGTTAGGTTAGGGATGTTAGGTAAGGTTTGGTTAGGTTAGGTTAGGTTAGGTTGGGTTAGGTAAGGTTAGGTTAGGTTAAGATATGAACCGCGCTAAAACCGCATTAAACAATGTCACTTAGTGAGATGCTGTGTTTTTCACCATTACAAGTCGGGAACTGCGATATCTAATGTGAAAGCGCATGAAACCGTCGTAATCTTGTAGAAAACATTGTAAAGTAGCGAATAAAACGTTTTCTAACGATAGAAGTGCGAAGGTTCGGTTAGTTTGAGCTAGGTAGCGTCGTGAAGCCACCAAAAACGATGTCATCTAACGAGATAGTGTTGTTTTATTGCGAGTACGAAACTGCGATAGGTGAAATATTGGGAAAGCACACAAAATGGCATGAACTAGCCAGATACTGCGTCTTGTGCCGTTACAAGTGCGAAACTGCTTTATTGTGATATTCTCGTTAAAGCGCATGCAAGTATCGTGAAACCTTAAAGAACGATGTCATTTAGCGAGATACAGCGTTCTGTACTGTAATAAGTTGGTGAGAAACTGTGAGGTCAAGCAAATATCGCAATTGTGAACGAAACAGTGTAATTGAGCGTATTTAGATACAAGTGCGAATGTTAGGTTAGGTTGAGATATCAACCGTCGTAAAACCGCATTAAACAATGTCACTTAGTGAGATGTAGTGTTTTTCAACATTACAAGTCGGGAACTACGATATCTAATGTGAAAGCGCATGAAACCGTCGTAATCTTGTAGAAAACATTGTAAAGTTGCGAGTAAAACGTTTTCTAACGATAGAAGTGCGAAGGTTAGGTTAGGTTAGGTTAGTTTAAGCTAGGTAGCGTCGTGAAACTACCAAAAACGACGTCATCTAACGAGATAGTGTTGTTTTATAGCGAGTATTAAACTGCGATAGGTGAAATGTTGTGAAAGCACACAAAACGGCATGAACAAGCCAAATACTGCGTGTTCTACCGTTACAAGTGCGAAACTGCTATATTGTGATATTCTCGTTAAAGCGCATGCAAGCATCGTGAAACCTTAAAGAACAATGTCATTTAGCGAGATACAGCGTTCTGTACTGCAATAAGTTGGTGAAAAACTGTGAGGTTATGCAAATATCGTAATTGTGAACAAAACAGTGTAATAGAGCGTTTTTAGATACAAGTGCGAATGTTAGGTTAGGTTAAGATATGAACCGTCGTAAAACCGCATTAAACAATGTCAATTAGTGAGATGCAGTGTTTTTCACCATTAAAAGTGGGGAACTGCGATATCTAATGTGAAAGCGCTTGCAACCGTCGTTAGGTTAGGTTAGGTTAGGTTAGGTTTGGTTAGGTTAGGTTAGGTTAGGTTAGGTTAGATTAGGTTAGGTTGGGTTGAGTTGGGTTAGGTTAGGTTAGGTTAGGTTAGGTTGGGTTAGGTTAGGTTAGGTTACGTTAGGTTAGGTTAGGTTAGGTTACGTTAGGTTAGGTTAGGTTAGGTTACGTTAGGTTAGGTTAGGTTAGGTAAAGATAATTTGGTTAGGTTAGGTAAGGTTAGGTTAGGTTAGGTTAGGTTGGGTTGGGTGTTGTTGGGTTGGGTTGGGTTGGGTTAGGTTGGGTTAGGTTAGGTTAGGTTACGTTAGGTTAGGTTAGGTTACGTTAGGTTATGCTAGGTTGGGTTAGGTTACGTTAGGTTAGGTCAGGTAAGGTTAGGTTACGTTAGAATAGGTTAGGTTAGGTTAGGTTACGTTAGGTTAGGTTAAGTTAGGTTAGGTTAGGTTTGGTTAGATTAGGTTAGGTTAGCTTTGGTTAGGTTAGGTTGGGTTGGGTTGGGTTAGGTTGGGTTAGGTTAGGTTAGGTTAGATTAGGTTGGGTTAGGTTAGTTTAGGTTAGGTTAGGTTAGGTTAGGTTGGGTTGGGTTGGTTAGGTTAGGTTAGGTTAGGTTAGGTAAGGTTAGGTTAGGTTAGGTTAGGTTACGTTAGGTTAAGGTATGAACCATCGTAAAACCGCATTAAACAATGTCACTTAGTGAGATGCAGTGTTTTTCACCTTTACAAGTTGGGAACTGTGATATCTAATGTGAAAGCGCTTGAAACCGTCGTAATGTTGTAGAAAGCAATGTAAAGTAGCGAGTAAAACGTTTTCTAACGATAGGAGTGCGAAGGTTATGTTAGGTTGAGTTATGTTAGTTTAAGCTAGGTAGCGTCGTGAAACTACCAAAAACAACGTCATCTAACGAGATAGTGTTGTTTTATTGCGAGTACGAAACTGCGATAGGTGAAATGTTGTGAAAGCACACAAAACGCAATGAACAAGCCAAATACTGCGTGTTGTACCGTTACAAGTGCGAAACTGCTATGTTGTGATATTCTCGTTGAAGCGCATGCAAGCATCGTGAAATCTTAAAGAACGATGTCATTTAGCGAGATACAGCGTTCTGTACTGCAATAAGTTTGTGAAAAACTGTGAGGTTATGCAAATATCCTAATTGTGAACGAAACAGTGTAATAGAGCGTTTTTAATACAAGTGCGAATGTTAGGTTAGGTTAAGATATTAACCGTCGTAAAACCGCATTAAACAATGTCACTTAGTGAGATGCAGTGTTTTTCACCATTACAAGTCGGGAACTGCGATATCTAATGTGAAAGCGCTTGCAAACGTCGTTAGGTTAGGTTAGGTTAGGTTAGGTTACGTTAGGTTAGGTTAGGTTAGGGTATGTTAGGTAAGGTTTGGTTAGGGTAGGTTAGGTTAGGTTGGGTTAGGTAAGGTTAGGTTAGGTTAAGATATGAACCGCGCTAAAACCGCATTAAACAATGTCACTTAGTGAGATGCTGTGTTTTTCACCATTACAAGTCGGGAACTGCGATATCTAATGTGAAAGCGCATGAAACCGTCGTAATCTTGTAGAAAACATTGTAAAGTAGCGAATAAAACGTTTTCTAACGATAGAAGTGCGAAGGCTCGGTTAGTTTGAGCTAGGTAGCGTCGTGAAACCACCAAAAACGATGTCATCTAACGAGATAGTGTTGTTTTATTGCGAGTACGAAACTGCGATAGGTGAAATATTGGGAAAGCACACAAAATGGCATGAACTAGCCAGATACTGCGTCTTGTGCCGTTACAAGTGCGAAACTGCTTTATTGTGATATTCTCGTTAAAGCGCATGCAAGTATCGTGAAACCTTAAAGAACGATGTCATTTAGCGAGATACAGCGTTCTGTACTGTAATAAGTTGGTGAGAAACTGTGAGGTCAAGCAAATATCGTAATTGTGAACGAAACAGTGTAATTGAGCGTATCTAGATACAAGTGCGAATGTTAGGTTAGGTTGAGATATCAACCGTCGTAAAACCGCATTAAACAATGTCACTTAGTGAGATGTAGTGTTTTTCAACATTACAAGTCGGGAACTACGATATCTAATGTGAAAGCGCATGAAACCGTCGTAATCTTGTAGAAAACATTGTAAAGTTGCGAGTAAAACGTTTTCTAACGATAGAAGTGCGAAGGTTAGCTTGAGTTATGTTAGTTTAAGCTATGTAGCGTCGTGAGACCACCAAAAAGAACGTCATCTAACGAGATAGTGTTGTTTTATTGCGAGTACGAAACTGCGATAGGTAAAATGTTGTGAAAGCACACAAAACGGCATGAACAAGCCAAATACTGCGTGTTGTACCGTTACAAGTGCGAAACTGCTATGTTGTGACATTCTCGGTAAAGCGCATGAGAGTATCGTGAAACCTTAAAGAACGATGTCATTTAGCGAGATACAGCGTTCTGTACTGTAATAAGTTGGTGAGAAACTGTGAGGTCAAGCAAATATCGTAATTGTGAACGAAACAGTGTAATTGAGCGTCTTTAGATACAAGTGTGAATGTTAGGTTAGGTTCACATATCAACTATCGTAAAACCGCATTAAACAATGTCACTTAGTGAGATGTAGTGTTTTTCAACATTACAAGTCGGGAACTACGATATCTAATGTGAAAGCGCATGAAACCGTCGTAATCTTGTAGAAAACATTGTAAAGTTGCGAGTAAAACGTTTTCTAACGATAGAAGTGCGAAGGTTAGGTTAGGTTAGGTTAGTTTAAGCTAGGTAGCGTCATGAAACTACCAAAAACGACGTCATCTAACGAGATAGTGTTGTTTTATTGCGAGTATTAAACTGCGATAGGTGAAATGTTGTGAAAGCACACAAAACGGCATGAACAAGCCAAATACTGCGTGTTCTACCGTTACAAGTGCGAAACTGCTATATTGTGATATTCTCGTTAAAGCGCATGCAAGCATCGTGAAACCTTAAAGAACAATGTCATTTAGCGAGATACAGCATTCTGTACTGCAATAAGTTGGTGAAAAACTGTGAGGTTATGCAAATATCGTAATTGTGAACGAGACAGTGTAATAGAGCGTTTTTCAATACAAGTACGAATGTTAGGTTAGGTTAAGATATGAACCGTCGTAAAACCGCATTAAACAATGTCACTAAGTGAGATGCAGTGTTTTTCACCATTACAAGTCGGGAACTGCGATATCTAATGTGAAAGCGCTTGCAAACGTCGTTAGGTTAGGTTAGGTTAGGTTAGGTTACGTTAGGTTAGGTTTGGTTAGGTTAGGTTAGGTTAGGTTAGGTTATGTTAGGTTAGGTTGGGTTAGGTTAGGTTAGGTTACGTTAAGGTATGAACCGTCGTAAAACCGCATTAAACAATGTCACTTAGTGAGATGCAGTGTTTTTCACCTTTACAAGTTGGGAACTGCGATATCTAATGTGAAAGCGCTTGAAACCGTCGTAATGTTCCAGAAAGCAATGTAAAGTAGCGAGTAAAACGTTTTCTAACGATAGAAGTGCGAAGGTTATGTTAGGTTGAGTTATGTTAGTTTAAGCTAGGTAGCGTCGTGAAACCACCAAAAACGACGTCATCTAACGAGATAGTGTTGTTTTATTGCGAGTATTAAACTGCGATAGGTGAAATGTTGTGAATGCACACAAAACGGCATGAACAAGCCAAATACTGCGTGTTCTACCGTTACAAGTGCGAAACTGCTATATTGTGATATTCTCGTTAAAGCGCATGCACGCATCGTGAAACCTTAAAGAACAATGTCATTTAGCGAGATACAGCGTTCTGTACTGCAATAAGTTGGTGCACAACGTTGAGGTTATGCAAATATCGTAATTGTGAACGAAACAGTGTAATAGAGCGTTTTTCAATACAAGTACGAATGCTAGGTTAGGTTAAGATATGAACCGTCGTAAAACCGCATTAAACAATGTCACTTAGTGAGATGCAGTGTTTTTCACCATTACAAGTCGGGAACTGCGATATCTAATGTGAAAGCGCTTGCAAACGTCGTTAGGTTAGGTTTTGTTAGGTTAGGTTAGGTTAGGTTAGATTAGGTTAGGTTGGGTTGAGTTGGGTTAGGTGAGGTTAGGTTAGGTTAGGTTGGGTTAGGTTAGGTTAGGTTAGGTTACGTTAGGTTAGGTTAGGTTACGTTAGGTTAGGTTAGGTTAGGTTACGTTAGGTTAGGTTAGGTTAGGTAAGGATAATTTGGTTAGGTTAGGTAAGGTTAGGTTAGGTTAGGTTGGGTTGGGTGTTGTTGGGTTGGGTGTTGTTGGGTTGGGTTGGGTTGGGTTAGGTTGGGTTAGGTTAGGTTAGGTTACGTTAGGTTAGGTTAGGTTAGGGTAGGTTACGTTAGGTTATGTTAGGTTAGGTTAGGTTACGTTAGGTTAGGTTAGGTCAGGT
>NW_027464792.1:122500-182500 GCF_043290135.1 Rhipicephalus microplus
GTGAAACCTTAAAGAACGATGTCATTTAGCGAGATACAGCGTTCTGTACTGCAATAAGTTGGTGAAAAACTGTGAGGTTATGCAAATATCCTAATTGTGAACGAAACAGTGTAATAGAGCGTTTTTTAATGCAAGTGCGAATGTTAGGTTAGGTTAAGATATGAACCGTCGTAAAACCGCATTAAACAATGTCACTTAGTGAAATGCAGTGTTTTTCACCATTACAAGTCGGGAACTGCGATATCTAATGTGAAAGCGCTTGCAAACGTCGTTAGGTTAGGTTAGGTTAGGTTACGTTAGGTTACGTTAGGTTAGGTTAGGTTAGGTTTGGTTAGGTTAGGTTAGGTTAGGTTAGGTTAGGGATGTTAGGTAAGGTTTGGTTAGGTTAGGTTAGGTTAGGTTGGGTTAGGTAAGGTTAGGTTAGGTAAGATATGAACCGCGCTAAAACCGCATTAAACAATGTCACTTAGTGAGATGCTGTGTTTTTCACCATTACAAGTCGGGAACTGCGATATCTAATGTGAAAGCGCATGAAACCGTCGTAATCTTATAGAAAACATTGTAAAGTAGCGAATAAAACGTTTTCTAACGATAGAAGTGCGAAGGTTCGGTTAGTTTGAGCTAGGTAGCGTCGTGAAGCCACCAAAAACGATGTCATCTAACGAGATAGTGTTGATTTATTGCGAGTACGAAACTGCAATAGGTGAAATGTTGTGAAAGTACACAAAACGGCTTGAACAAGCCAGATACTGCGTGTTGTACCGTTACAAGTGCGAAACTGCTATAATGTGATATTCTCGTTAAAGCGCATGCAAGCATCGTGAAACCTTAAAGAACGATGTCATTTAGCGAGATACAGCGTTCTGTACTGCAATAAGTTGGTGAAAAACTGTGAGGTTATGCAAATATCGTAATTGTGAACGAAACAGTGTAATAGAGCGTTTTTCAATACAAGTACGAATGTTAGGTTAGGTTAAGATATGAACCGTCGTAAAACCGCATTAAACAATGTCACTTAGTGAGATGCAGTGTTTTTCACCATTACAAGTCGGGAACTGCGATATCTAATGTGGAAGCGCTTGCAAACGTCGTTAGGTTAGGTTAGGATAGGTTAGGTTAGGTTAGGTTAGGTTACGTTAGGTTAGGTTTGGTTAGGTTAGGTTAGGTTAGGTTATGTTAGGTTAGGTTGGGTTAGGTTAGGTAAGGTTACGTTAGGTTAAGGTATGAACCGTCGTAAAACCGCATTAAACAATGTCACATAGTGAGATGCAGTGTTTTTCACCTTTACAAGTTGGGAACTGCGATATCTAATGTGAAAGCGCTTGAAACCGTCGTAGTGTTGTAGAAAGCAATGTAAAGTAGCTAGTAAAATGTTTTCTAACGATAGAAGTGCGAAGGTTATGTTAGGTTGAGTTATGTTAGTTTAAGCTACGTAGCGTCGTGAAACCACCAAAAACGACGTCATCTAACGAGATAGTGTTGTTTTATTGCGAGTATTAAACTGCGATAGGTGAAATGTTGTGAAAGCACACAAAACGGCATGAACAAGCCAAATACTGCGTGTTCTACCGTTACAAGTGCGAAACTGCTATATTGTGATATTCTCGGTAAAGCGCATGCAAGTATCGTGAAACCTTAAAGAACGATGTCATTTAGCGAGATACAGCGTTCTGTACTGTAATAAGTTGGTGAGAAACTGTGAGGTCAAGCAAATATCGTAATTGTGAACGAAACAGTGTAATTGAGCGTCTTTAGATACAAGTGTGAATGTTAGGTTAGGTTAAGATATGAACCGTCGTAAAACCGCATTAAACAATGTCACTAAGTGAGATGCAGTGTTTTTCACCATTACAAGTCGGGAACTGCGATATCTAATGTGAAAGCGCTTGCAAACGTCGTTAGGTTAGGTTAGGTTAGGTTACGTTAGGTTAGGTTTGGTTAGGTTAGGTTAGGTTAGGTTATGTTAGGTTGGGTTAGGTTAGGTTAGGTTACGTTAGGTTAAGGTATGAACCGTCGTAAAACCGCATTAAACAATGTCACTTAGTGAGATGCAGTGTTTTTCACCTTTACAAGTTGGGAACTGCGATATCTAATGTGAAAGCGCTTGAAACCGTCGTAATGTTCCAGAAAGCAATGTAAAGTTGCGAGTAAAACGTTTTCTAACGATAGAAGTGCGAAGGTTAGGTTAGGTTAGGTTAGTTTAAGCTAGGTAGCGTCGTGAAACCACCAAAAACGACGTCATCTAACGAGATAGTGTTGTTTTATTGCGAGTATTAAACTGCGATAGGTGAAATGTTGTGAAAGCACACAAAACGGCATGAACAAGCCAAATACTGCGTGTTCTACCGTTACAAGTGCGAAACTGCTATAATGTGATATTCTCGTTAAAGCGCATGCAAGCATCGTGAAACCTTAAAGAACGATGTCATTTAGCGAGATACAGCGTTCTGTACTGCAATAAGTTGGTGAAAAACTGTGAGGTTATGCAAATATCGTAATTGTGAACGAAACAGTGTAATAGAGCGTTTTTCAATACAAGTACGAATGTTAGGTTAGGTTAAGATATGAATCGTCGTAAAACCGCATTAAACAATGTCACTTAGTGAGATGCAGTGTTTTTCACCATTACAAGTCGGGAACTGCGATATCTAATGTGAAAGCGCTTGCAAACGTCGTTAGGTTAGGTTAGGTTAGGTTAGGTTAGGTTAGGTTAGGTTTGGTTAGGTTAGGTTAGGTTAGGTTAGGTTATGTTAGGTTAGGTTGGGTTAGGTTAGGTAAGGTTACGTTAGGTTAAGGTATGAACCGTCGTAAAACCGCATTAAACAATGTCACTTAGTGAGATGCAGTGTTTTTCACCTTTACAAGTTGGGAACTGCGATATCTAATGTGAAAGCGCTTGAAACCGTCGTAATGTTGTAGAAAGCAATGTAAAGTAGCTAGTAAAACGTTTTCTAACGATAGAAGTGCGAAGGTTATGTTGGGTTGAGTTATGTTAGTTTAAGCTACGTAGCGTCGTGAAACCACCAAAAACGACGTCATCTAACGAGATAGTGTTGTTTTATTGCGAGTATTAAACTGCGATAGGTGACATGTTGTGAAAGCACACAAAACGGCATGAACAAGCCAAATACTGCGTGTTCTACCGTTACAAGTGCGAAACTGCTATATTGTGATATTCTCGGTAAAGCGCATGCAAGTATCGTGAAACCTTAAAGAACGATGTCATTTAGCGAGATACAGCGTTCTGTACTGTAATAAGTTGGTGAGAAACTGTGAGGTCAAGCAAATATCGTAATTGTGAACGAAACAGTGTAATTGAGCGTCTTTAGATACAAGTGCGAATGTTAGGTTAGGTTGATATATCAACCGTCGTAAAACCGCATAAAACAATGTCACTTAGTGAGATGTAGTGTTTTTCAACATTACAAGTCGGGAACTACGATATCTAATGTGAAAGCGCATGAAACCGTCGTAATCTTGTAGAAAACATTGTAAAGTTGCGAGTAAAACGTTTTCTAACGATAGAAGTGCGAAGGTTAGGTTAGGTTAGGTTAGTTTAAGCTAGGTAGCGTCGTGAAACTACCAAAAACGACGTCATCTAACGAGATAGTGTTGTTTTATAGCGAGTATTAAACTGCGATAGGTGAAATGTTGTGAAAGCACACAAAACGGCATGAACCAGCCAAATACTGCGTGTTCTACCGTTACAAGTGCGAAACTGCTATATTGTGATATTCTCGTTAAAGCGCATGCAAGCATCGTGAAACCTTAAAGAACAATGTCATTTAGCGAGATACAGCGTTCTGTACTGCAATAAGTTGGTGAAAAACTGTGAGGTTATGCAAATATCGTAATTGTGAACAAAACAGTGTAATAGAGCGTTTTTAGATACAAGTGCGAATGTTAGGTTAGGTTAAGATATGAACCGTCGTAAAACCGCATTAAACAATGTCAATTAGTGAGATGCAGTGTTTTTCACCATTAAAAGTGGGGAACTGCGATATCTAATGTGAAAGCGCTTGCAACCGTCGTTAGGTTAGGTTAGGTTAGGTTAGGTTAGGTTAGGTTTGGTTAGGTTAGGTTAGGTTAGATTAGGTTAGGTTGGGTTGAGTTGGGTTAGGTTAGGTTAGGTTAGGTTAGGTTAGGTTAGGTTAGGTTGGGTTAGGTTAGGTTAGGTTAGGTTAGGTTACGTTAGGTTAGGTTAGGTTACGTTAGGTTAGGTTAGGTTAGGTAAAGATAATTTGGTTAGGTTAGGTAAGGTTAGGTTAGGTTAGGTTAGGTTGGGTTGGGTGTTGTTGGGTTGGGTTGGGTTGGGTTAGGTTGGGTTAGGTTAGGTCAGGTTACGTTAGGTTAGGTTAGGTTAGGTTAGGTTATGTTAGGTTAGGTTAGGTTACGTTAGGTTAGGTTAGGTCAGGTAAGGTTAGGTTACGTTAGAATAGGTTAGGTTAGGTTAGGTTACGTTAGGTTAGGTTAAGTTAGGTTAGGTTAGGTTTGGTTAGGTTAGGTTAGGTTAGCTTTGGTTAGGTTAGGTTGGGTTGGGTTGGGTTAGGTTGGGTTAGGTTAGGTTAGGTTAGGTTAGGTTGGGTTAGGTTAGTTTAGGTTAGGTTAGGTTAGGTTAGGTTGGGTTGGGTTGGTTAGGTTAGGTTAGGTTAGGTTAGGTAAGGTTAGGTTAGGTTAGGTAAGGTTAGGTTAGGTTAGGTTAGGTTACGTTAGGTTAAGGTATGAACCGTCGTAAAACCGCATTAAACAATGTCACTTAGTGAGATGCAGTGTTTTTCACCTTTACAAGTTGGGAACTGTGATATCTAATGTGAAAGCGCTTGAAACCGTCGTAATGTTGTAGAAAGCAATGTAAAGTAGCGAGTAAAACGTTTTCTAACGATAGAAGTGCGAAGGTTATGTTAGGTTGAGTTATGTTAGTTTAAGCTAGGTAGCGTCGTGAAACTACCAAAAACAACGTCATCTAACGAGATAGTGTTGTTTTATTGCGAGTACGAAACTGCGATAGGTGAAATGTTGTGAAAGCACACAAAACGCAATGAACATGCCAAATACTGCGTGTTGTACCGTTAAAGGTGCGAAACTGCTATGTTGTGATATTCTCGTTGAAGCGCATGCAAGCATCGTGAAATCTTAAAGAACGATGTCATTTAGCGAGATACAGCGTTCTGTACTGCAATAAGTTGGTGAAAAACTGTGAGGTTATGCAAATATCCTAATTGTGAACGAAACAGTGTAATAGAGCGTTTTTAATACAAGTGCGAATGTTAGGTTAGGTTAAGATATGAACCGTCGTAAAACCGCATTAAACAATGTCACTTAGTGAGATGCAGTGTTTTTCACCATTACAAGTCGGGAACTGCGATATCTAATGTGAAAGCGCTTGAAAACGTCGTTAGGTTAGGTTAGGTTAGGTTAGGTTTGGTTAGGTTAGGTTAGGTTAGGTCAGCTTAGGGTATGTTAGGTAAGGTTTGGTTAGGGTAGGTTAGGTTAGGTTGGGTTAGGTAAGGTTAGGTTAGGTTAAGATATGAACCGCGCTAAAACCGCATTAAACAATGTCACTTAGTGAGATGCTGTGTTTTTCACCATTACAAGTCGGGAACTGCGATATCTCATGTGAAAGCGCATGAAACCGTCGTAATCTTGTAGAAAACATTGTAAAGTAGCGAATAAAACGTTTTCTAACGATAGAAGTGCGAAGGTTCGGTTAGTTTGAGCTAGGTAGCGTCGTGAAACCACCAAAAACGATGTCATCTAACGAGATAGTGTTGTTTTATTGCGAGTACGAAACTGCGATAGGTGAAATATTGGGAAAGCACACAAAATGGCATGAACTAGCCAGATACTGCGTCTTGTGCCGTTACAAGTGCGAAACTGCTTTATTGTGATATTCTCGTTAAAGCGCATGCAAGTATCTTGAAACCTTAAAGAACGATGTCATTTAGCGAGATACAGCGTTCTGTACTGTAATAAGTTGGTGAGAAACTGTGAGGTCAAGCAAATATCGTAATTGTGAACGAAACAGTGTAATTGAGCGTATCTAGATACAAGTGCGAATGTTAGGTTAGGTTGAGATATCAACCGTCGTAAAACCGCATTAAACAATGTCACTTAGTGAGATGTAGTGTTTTTCAACATTACAAGTCGGGAACTACGATATCTAATGTGAAAGCGCACGAAACCGTCGTAATCTTGTAGAAAACATTGTAAAGTTGCGAGTAAAACGTTTTCTAACGATAGAAGTGCGAAGGTTAGCTTTAGTTATGTTAGTTTAAGCTATGTAGCGTCGTGAGACCACCAAAAAGAACGTCATCTAACGAGATAGTGTTGTTTTATTGCGAGTACGAAACTGCGATAGGTAAAATGTTGTGAAAGCACACAAAACGGCATGAACAAGCCAAATACTGCGTGTTGTACCGTTACAAGTGCGAAACTGCTATGTTGTGACATTCTCGGTAAAGCGCATGCAAGTATCGTGAAACCTTAAAGAACGATGTCATTTAGCGAGATACAGCGTTCTGTACTGTAATAAGTTGGTGAGAAACTGTGAGGTCAAGCAAATATCGTAATTGTGAACGAAACAGTGTAATAGAGCGTTTTTCAATACAAGTACGAATGTTAGGTTAGGTTGACATATCAACCATCGTAAAACCGCATTAAACAATGTCACTTAGTGAGATGTAGTGTTTTTCAACATTACAAGTCGGGAACTACGATATCTAATGTGAAAGCGCATGAAACCGTCGTAATCTTGTAGAAAACATTGTAAAGTTGCGAGTAAAACGTTTTCTAACGATAGAAGTGCGAAGGTTAGCTTGAGTTATGTTAGTTTAAGCTATGTCGCGTCGTGAGACCACCAAAAAGGACGTCATCTAACGAGATAGTGTTGTTTTATTGCATGTACGAAACTGCAATAGGTGAAATGTTGTGAAAGTACACAAAACGGCATGAACAAGCCAAATACTGCGTGTTCTACCGTTACAAGTGCGAAACTGCTATATTGTGATATTCTCGTTAAAGCGCATGCAAGCATCGTGAAACCTTAAAGAACAATGTCATTTAGCGAGATACAGCGTTCTGTACTGCAATAAGTTGGTGAAAAACTGTGAGGTTATGCAAATATCGTAATTGTGAACGAAACAGTGTAATAGAGCGTTTTTCAATACAAGTACGAATGTTAGGTTAGGTTAAGATATGAACCGTCGTAAAACCGCACTAAACAATGTCACTTAGTGAGATGCAGTGTTTTTCACCATTACAAGTTGGGAACTGCGATATCTAATGTGAAAGCGCTTGCAAACGTCGTTAGGTTAGGTTAGGTTAGGTTAGGTTAGGTTAGGTTACGTTAGGTTAGGTTTGGTTAGGTTAGGTTAGGTTAGGTTAGGTTAGGTTATGTTAGGCTAGGTTGGGTTAGGTTAGGTTAGGTTACGTTAGGTTAAGGTATGAACCGTCGTAAAACCGCAATAAACAATGTCACTTAGTGAGATGCAGTGTTTTTCACCTTTACAAGTTGGGAACTGCGATATCTAATGTGAAAGCGCTTGAAACCGTCGTAATGTTGCAGAAAGCAATGTAAAGTAGCGAGTAAAACGTTTTCTAACGATAGAAGTGCGAAACTTAGGTTATGTTAGTTTAAGCTAGGTAGCGTCGTGAAACCACCAAAAACGACGTCATCTAACGAGATAGTGTTGTTTTATTGCGAGTACGAAACGGCGATAGGTAAAATGTTGTGAAAGCACACAAAACGGCATGAACAAGCCAAATACTGCGTGTTGTACCGTTACAAGTGCGAAACTGCTATGTTTTGACATTCTCGGTAAAGCGCATGCAAGTATCGTGAAACCTTAAAGAACGATGTCATTTAGCGAGATACAGCGTTCTGTACTGTAATAAGTTGGTGAGAAACTGTGAGGTCAAGCAAATATCGTAATTGTGAACGAAACAGTGTAATTGAGCGTCTTTAGATACAAGTGTGAATGTTAGGTTAGGTTCACATATCAACCATCGTAAAACCGCATTAAACAATGTCACTTAGTGAGATGTAGTGTTTTTCAACATTACAAGTCGGGAACTACGATATCTAATGTGAAAGCGCATGAAACCGTCGTAATCTTGTAGAAAACATTGTAAAGTTGCGAGTAAAACGTTTTCTAACGATAGAAGTGCGAAGGTTAGTTTAGGTTAGGTTAGTTTAAGCTAGGTAGCGTCATGAAACTACCAAAAACGACGTCATCTAACGAGATAGTGTTGTTTTATTGCGAGTATTAAACTGCGATAGGTGAAATGTGAAAGCACACAAAACGGCATGAACAAGCCAAATACTGCGTGTTCTACCGTTACAAGTGCGAAACTGCTATATTGTGATATTATCGTTAAAGCGCATGCAAGCATCGTGAAACCTTAAAGAACAATGTCATTTAGCGAGATACAGCGTTCTGTACTGCAATAAGTTGGTGAAAAACTGTGAGGTTATGCAAATATCGTAATTGTGAACGAGACAGTGTAATAGAGCGTTTTTCAATACAAGTACGAATGTTAGGTTAGGTTAAGATATGAACCGTCGTAAAACCGCATTAAACAATGTCACTAAGGGAGATGCAGTGTTTTTCACCATTACAAGTCGGGAACTGCGATATCTAATGTGAAAGCGCTTGCAAACGTCGTTAGGTTAGGTTAGGTTAGGTTAGGTTAGGTTACGTTAGGTTAGGTTTGGTTAGGTTAGGTTAGGTTAGGTTATGTTAGGTTAGGTTGGGTTAGGTTAGGTTAGGTTACGTTAGGTTAAGGTATGAACCGTCGTAAAACCGCATTAAACAATGTCACTTAGTGAGATGCAGTGTTTTTCACCTTTACAAGTTGGGAACTGCGATATCTAATGTGAAAGCGCTTGAAACCGTCGTAATGTTCCAGAAAGCAATGTAAAGTTGCGAGTAAAACGTTTTCTAACGATAGAAGTGCGAAGGTTAGGTTAGGTTAGGTTAGTTTAAGCTAGGTAGCGTCGTGAAACCACCAAAAACGACGTCATCTAACGAGATAGTGTTGTTTTATTGCGAGTATTAAACTGCGATAGGTGAAATGTTGTGAATGCACACAAAACGGCATGAACAAGTCAAATACTGCGTGTTGTACCGTTACAAGTGCGAAACTGCTATGTTTTGACATTCTCGGTAAAGCGCATGCAAGTATCGTGAAACCTTAAAGAACGATGTCATTTAGCGAGATACAGCGTTCTGTACTGTAATAAGTTGGTGAGAAACTGTGAGGTCAAGCAAATATCGTAATTGTGAACGAAACAGTGTAATTGAGCGTCTTTAGATACAAGTGCGAATGTTAGGTTAGGTTGGCATATCAACCGTCGTAAAACCGCATTAAACAATGTCACTTAGTGAGATGTAGTGTTTTTCAACATTACAAGTCGGGAACTACGATATCTAATGTGAAAGCGCATGAAACCGTCGTAATCTTGTAGAAAACATTGTAAAGTTGCGAGTAAAACGTTTTCTAACGATAGAAGTGCGAAGGTTAGGTTAGGTTAGGTTAGTTTAAGCTAGGTAGCGTCGTGAAACTACCAAAAACGACGTCATCTAACGAGATAGTGTTGTTTTATAGCGAGTATTAAACTGCGATAGGTGAAATGTTGTGAAAGCACACAAAACGGCATGAACAAGCCAAATACTGCGTGTTGTACCGTTACAAGTGCGAAACTGCTATGTTGTGATATTCTCGTTAAAGCGCATGCAAGCATCGTGAAACCTTAAAGAACGATGTCATTTAGCGAGATACAGCGTTCTGTACTGCAATAAGTTGGTGAAAAACTGTGAGGTTATGCAAATATCCTAATTGTGAACGAAACAGTGTAATAGAGCGTTTTTTAATGCAAGTGCGAATGTTAGGTTAGGTTAAGATATGAACCGTCGTAAAACCGCATTAAACAATGTCACTTAGTGAAATGCAGTGTTTTTCACCATTACAAGTCGGGAACTGCGATATCTAATGTGAAAGCGCTTGCAAACGTCGTTAGGTTAGGTTAGGTTAGGTTAGGTTAGGTTACGTTAGGTTAGGTTAGGTTAGGTTTGGTTAGGTTAGGTTAGGTTAGGTTAGGGATGTTAGGTAAGGTTTGGTTAGGTTAGGTTAGGTTAGGTTGGGTTAGGTAAGGTTAGGTTAGGTTATGAACCGCGCTAAAACCGCATTATACAATGTCACTTAGTGAGATGCTGTGTTTTTCACCATTACAAGTCGGGAACTGCGATATCTAATGTGAAAGCGCATGAAACCGTCGTAATCTTGCAGAAAACATTGTAAAGTAGCGAATAAAACGTTTTCTAACGATAGAAGTGCGAAGGTTCGGTTAGTTTGAGCTAGGTAGCGTCGTGAAGCCACCAAAAACGATGTCATCTAACGAGATAGTGTTGTTTTATTGCGAGTACGAAACTGCGATAGGTGAAATATTGGGAAAGCACACAAAATGGCATGAACTAGCCAGATACTGCGTCTTGTGCCGTTACAAGTGCGAAACTGCTTTATTGTGATATTCTCGTTAAAGCGCATGCAAGTATCGTGAAACCTTAAAGAACGATGTCATTTAGCGAGATACAGCGTTCTGTACTGTAATAAGTTGGTGAGAAACTGTGAGGTCAAGCAAATATCGTAATTGTGAACGAAACAGTGTAATTGAGCGTATTTAGATACAAGTGCGAATGTTAGGTTAGGTTGAGATATCAACCGTCGTAAAACCGCATTAAACAATGTCACTTAGTGAGATGTAGTGTTTTTCAACATTACAAGTCGGGAACTACGATATCTAATGTGAAAGCGCATAAAACCGTCGTAATCTTGTAGAAAACATTGTAAAGTTGCGAGTAAAACGTTTTCTAACGATAGAAGTGCGAAGGTTAGCTTGAGTTATGTTAGTTTAAGCTATGTAGCGTCGTGAGACCACCAAAAAGGACGTCATCTAACGAGATAGTGTTGTTTTATTGCATGTACGAAACTGCAATAGGTGAAATGTTGTGAAAGTACACAAAACGGCTTGAACAAGCCAGATACTGCGTGTTGTACCGTTACAAGTGCGAAACTGCTATAATGTGATATTCTCGTTAAAGCGCATGCAAGCATCGTGAAACCTTAAAGAACGATGTCATTTAGCGAGATACAGCGTTCTGTACTGCAATAAGTTGGTGAAAAACTGTGAGGTTATGCAAATATCGTAATTGTGAACGAAACAGTGTAATAGAGCGTTTTTCAATACAAGTACGAATGTTAGGTTAGGTTAAGATATGAATCGTCGTAAAACCGCATTAAACAATGTCACTTAGTGAGATGCAGTGTTTTTCACCATTACAAGTCGGGAACTGCGATATCTAATGTGAAAGCGCTTGCAAACGTCGTTAGGTTAGGTTAGGTTAGGTTAGGTTAGGTTAGGTTAGGTTTGGTTAGGTTAGGTTAGGTTAGGTTAGGTTATGTTAGGTTAGGTTGGGTTAGGTTAGGTAAGGTTACGTTAGGTTAAGGTATGAACCGTCGTAAAACCGCATTAAACAATGTCACTTAGTGAGATGCAGTGTTTTTCACCTTTACAAGTTGGGAACTGCGATATCTAATGTGAAAGCGCTTGAAACCGTCGTAATGTTGTAGAAAGCAATGTAAAGTAGCTAGTAAAACGTTTTCTAACGATAGAAGTGCGAAGGTTATGTTAGGTTGAGTTATGTTAGTTTAAGCTACGTAGCGTCGTGAAACCACCAAAAACGACGTCATCTAACGAGATAGTGTTGTTTTATTGCGAGTATTAAACTGCGATAGGTGAAATGTTGTGAAAGCACACAAAACGGCATGAACAAGCCAAATACTGCGTGTTCTACCGTTACAAGTGCGAAACTGCTATATTGTGATATTCTCGGTAAAGCGCATGCAAGTATCGTGAAACCTTAAAGAACGATGTCATTTAGCGAGATACAGCGTTCTGTACTGTAATAAGTTGGTGAGAAACTGTGAGGTCAAGCAAATATCGTAATTGTGAACGAAACAGTGTAATTGAGCGTCTTTAGATACAAGTGCGAATGTTAGGTTAGGTTGATATATCAACCGTCGTAAAACCGCATTAAACAATGTCACTTAGTGAGATGTAGTGTTTTTCAACATTACAAGTCGGGAACTACGATATCTAATGTGAAAGCGCATGAAACCGTCGTAATCTTGTAGAAAACATTGTAAAGTTGCGAGTAAAACGTTTTCTAACGATAGAAGTGCGAAGGTTAGGTTAGGTTAGGTTAGTTTAAGCTAGGTAGCGTCGTGAAACTACCAAAAACGACGTCATCTAACGAGATAGTGTTGTTTTATAGCGAGTATTAAACTGCGATAGGTGAAATGTTGTGAAAGCACACAAAACGGCATGAACCAGCCAAATACTGCGTGTTCTACCGTTACAAGTGCGAAACTGCTATATTGTGATATTCTCGTTAAAGCGCATGCAAGCACCCTGACACCTTAAAGAACAATGTCATTTAGCGAGATACAGCGTTCTGTACTGCAATAAGTTGGTGAAAAACTGTGAGGTTATGCAAATATCGTAATTGTGAACAAAACAGTGTAATAGAGCGTTTTTAGATACAAGTGCGAATGTTAGGTTAGGTTAAGATATGAACCGTCGTAAAACCGCATTAAACAATGTCAATTAGTGAGATGCAGTGTTTTTCACCATTAAAAGTGGGGAACTGCGATATCTAATGTGAAAGCGCTTGCAAACGTCGTTAGGTTAGGTTAGGTTAGGTTAGGTTAGGTTAGGTTAGGTTACGTTAGGTTAGGTTTGGTTAGGTTAGGTTAGGTTAGGTTAGGTTAGGTTAGGTTAGATTAGGTTAGGTTGGGTTGAGTTGGGTTAGGTTAGGTTAGGTTAGGTTAGGTTGGGTTAGGTTAGGTTAGGTTAGGTTAGGTTACGTTAGGTTAGGTTAGGTTACGTTAGGTTAGGTTAGGTTAGGTAAAGATAATTTGGTTAGGTTAGGTAAGGTTAGGTTAGGTTAGGTTAGGTTGGGTTGGGTGTTGTTGGGTTGGGTTGGGTTGGGTTAGGTTGGGTTAGGTTAGGTTAGGTTACGTTAGGTTAGGTTAGGTTACGTTAGGTTATGTTAGGTTAGGTTAGGTTACGTTAGGTTAGGTTAGGTCAGGTAAGGTTAGGTTACGTTAGAATAGGTTAGGTTAGGTTAGGTTACGTTAGGTTAGGTTAAGTTAGGTTAGGTTAGGTTTGGTTAGGTTAGGTTAGGTTAGCTTTGGTTAGGTTAGGTTGGGTTGGGTTGGGTTAGGTTGGGTTAGGTTAGGTTAGGTTAGGTTAGGTTGGGTTAGGTTAGTTTAGGTTAGGTTAGGTTAGGTTAGGTTGGGTTGGGTTGGTTAGGTTAGGTTAGGTTAGGTTAGGTAAGGTTAGGTTAGGTTAGGTAAGGTTAGGTTAGGTTAGGTTAGGTTAGGTTACGTTAGGTTAAGGTATGAACCGTCGTAAAACAGCATTAAACAATGTCACTTAGTGAGATGCAGTGTTTTTCACCTTTACAAGTTGGGAACTGTGATATCTAATGTGAAAGCGCTTGAAACCGTCGTAATGTTGTAGAAAGCAATGTAAAGTAGCGAGTAAAACGTTTTCTAACGATAGAAGTGCGAAGGTTATGTTAGGTTGAGTTATGTTAGTTTAAGCTAGGTAGCGTCGTGAAACTACCAAAAACAACGTCATCTAACGAGATAGTGTTGTTTTATTGCGAGTACGAAACTGCGATAGGTGAAATGTTGTGAAAGCACACAAAACGCAATGAACATGCCAAATACTGCGTGTTGTACCGTTACAAGTGCGAAACTGCTATGTTGTGATATTCTCGTTGAAGCGCATGCAAGCATCGTGAAATCTTAAAGAACGATGTCATTTAGCGAGATACAGCGTTCTGTACTGCAATAAGTTGGTGAAAAACTGTGAGGTTATGCAAATATCCTAATTGTGAACGAAACAGTGTAATAGAGCGTTTTTAATACAAGTGCGAATGTTAGGTTAGGTTAAGATATGAACCGTCGTAAAACCGCATTAAACAATGTCACTTAGTGAGATGCAGTGTTTTTCACCATTACAAGTCGGGAACTGCGATATCTAATGTGAAAGCGCTTGAAAACGTCGTTAGGTTAGGTTAGTGTGATGTGTGGTGCGCGTTCAAAGTGCGCGCCTTCGAAAAGTGCGCGTCACGAAAAAAAAAAAAAAAACAAAAGGAGAAATACCAGAGTGCACGTGCGGTGCTGCTTAAACAAGAATGACGACGTTAAAGAGCGTCAAGCACGAGGATGCGTGGCAGGACGTGAAGTAAACAAAAGGTAAAACATCCAATGGGCAGCGAACACGGAGATTTCAAGGCCCAATGGCTTGACACCACGAAACAGGAGTATCTCCAATGAGAACGAGACAAGTGGGCCAGAGCTGAAGCAGGAGCCTGGGCAGACCAGAGCAAGGGGAATTCGAGGCAGGAGTGCAAGCGGAAGGTCGTCACCGGACCGGGCGCTGAAGATGGGCCGTTGGGTTCCGGACCCGAGCCTACAGGACTTCCACCGGCCGGGGCCTCCTGCTGTCGGGTTCCCGCTCCAAAGGACCGTGGCCATCCGGTCCTGAACTCCTTTCCAGGGCCTGCGGACTTTGGTTCCGGCAGGCGAGCTACAGCCGTCGGGCTCCGGGCCCGAGCTGTGCGCCCAGCTGCTTGACTAGGTCGACCCTAGTTCCCGGACGCGTCGCCACCAGCCTGTGTTCTCCCGTCTCCGACGTGTCCACGCTCCTCAAGCCGAAACCATCACGATTTGGTAGGGCTTTTCGACGTGTCGCCAGCAGCCAGCGTTCCCTCGTCCTCGTCCAGCCCACGCACTGACGCAGGAGTCACGGCGTTCCGGTTTCTCATCACCGCCGAAAACCAACTTGTGGGTGAGACTGCACCGATACTCTTGCGCTACTCCCATCACTCAGCCCCTTTCGAACGTTAGGTTTAGTTACTGACTTTGAACGTTTTTGTTGGGTGTTTACAGATGTGTTTCGTCATGTCCAGTCAACTGTTTATTAAGTGTTTTGTTTTGTGAGGAATCTTTGCCTTTTTTCTTTTCAATTAAACTTTTTGTGTGTTTCTTGGAAACCGAACGGCTTTGTCCTTATTAACAAAACTCTCTGAGGCTCAGCCCGGGAGAAAAACAAATCAGCAACAAGAACCCTGCATCACAAATTGGCGTCCGCAGCGACAGGACAAAGTCGTTTGTTTTTCCAGTAGATTTTTTGACGCGGTTAACACGATGACGAACACGTGGGAGTTAATTGAGTTGGCGGATAAAATGGGACTGACGGGAGCGGAGTTTAGAGTATGGTACGAGGAGCGGATGGAGAGGGAGCGTGAGCAACGGGCTGCAGAACGAAAGGCGGCGAAGGAAAAGCTTGAATTGGTGCTTAGAGCTAAGAAGGAGGAGCTAGAGCGCGTAACGCGTGAAAATAAAGTGTTGCTAGAGCGTCAGACACGCATACTGAAGCAGCAGCTCCAATTAGAGAGGGTGGACTTCGAGCGGCGACTCGAGCTTGCGATGGCGAAAAGGGGGCAGCTGGCGATGCAGAAGGTCGAGCAGGCGGTGAATGTTTGCTCCGATAGCAGCGTTTGCTGGAGGGAAGTCGATTCCTGCAAGGTTGGCCTCGAACCTCGCGACAGCCTTACTTCGGAGCGAGAAGCTCAGATAGAGGAAGGCAGAGAGGTGGACAGCCAAGAAGGCAGGAGTCATGAGGAGTTTGTTGAAGCGACGGAAAGCTTCTCTGGCTGGGAACATATTACTTCCGTTAGCTGCTTGGGGACCTCTGAGAGGCCAAGCACCTATGAAGAAGAGCGCCTGGATATGGGCGACCTAGAAGCTGTGGAAAATGTGGTGGAGCAAAGCTTCGATAGCAGGGAACAAAGAAGTTCCATTCAGAATGAGGTGTGTATCAGAACGTCTCAAAGGCCAAGCACCTATGAAGAAGAGCGCCTGGATATGGGCGACCTAGAAGCTGTGGAAAATGTGGTGGAGCAAAGCTTCGATAGCAGGGAACAAAGAAGTTCCATTCAGAATGAGGTGTGTATCAGAACGTCTCAAAGGCCGAGCACATTTCGGGAAGGGGTAGGGCTACCTCGCAATAGCTCCATGGAAGGAGCGCTAGAACGTCATTGGGAAGATGGCAGCGAATGCCATGAAGGCTCTGATATAGTGGCCACTGATTGTTTTGTACCGACAGAGGTAGCAGCAGGCACCACGTCAATGGTCCTAGACCATACGTATATCTCACTCAGAGAGAGAGGGGATTCTAGTTCACAGGATAGCGTAACTGCTATTTGTCCGAGAAAACACGATGGGAGTGCTGAAGCACTCTTCAAAATAAACAGTATCGAATCGGAGGTGGGCTCGATAGTAGGTATGGAGAATGCCAGACAGGGTCTTGAACCTGAGAACGTGATTGGTTTTGAACCTATAATTAAGTCCACTCAAGATGAGCTGTATAATGACCGAGCACAACGGCATCCCTTCTCAAGAATCCAGGAACCTCACACGCTTGTCGGAGCGTTTGGGCTTGCTGAGGGCACCCCGAGCTTGTGTTCATTAGATGGTGAACTAAAAGAAAGCATTTGTGTGAGAGATTGTGGCATTTGGACATTCGTGTCTCAGTGCGTTTCGTGTCGACGCCGACGGCTCGAGACCGCGCCCTGTTCCTCTGTGACCGGTAAGCGTTCATGTGGCCGGCGGGGGCGCAGACACGCGTTTCAGCGAAAGTGCATAAAAGCATGTTTGCCACAGTTACTTTCGAAACGTGCGAGAAGGGCAGTGCGTCTGGTTTGGGACGCGATAACCTGAGTGTAGGGTTAGAAAACCGGTAGCTCTTTCTGGACTTCGACTTTTAGATGCGGACACAAGTAGCTTTGTCCATAGTCGATTTTGTAGTAAAAAGGTTTATTCCGGGTTTCAGAACTTTTAAATGCAATTGGGTGAATCTAAAGTTTAAGTGTGGACATTTGGACGATGTAGCGAACTGTAGCCCGGTGATGTGTTGAACTGCGTGGTGCAAATATGTGGTTTAATTGTGACGTAGTGCAGAACGCGCACTCATCGGCAGTTTTTTTTTCTAAAAAAAAAAAAAAAACTTGAATAAAAGGGGGGCGTATGTGATGTGTGGTGCGCGTTCAAAGTGCGCGCCTTCGAAAAGTGCGCGTCACGAAAAAAAAAAAAAAAAACAAAAGGAGAAATACCAGAGTGCACGTGCGGTGCTGCTTAAACAAGAATGACGACGTTAAAGAGCGTCAAGCACGAGGATGCGTGGCAGGACGTGAAGTAAACAAAAGGTAAAACATCCAATGGGCAGCGAACACGGAGATTTCAAGGCCCAATGGCTTGACACCACGAAACAGGAGTATCTCCAATGAGAACGAGACAAGTGGGCCAGAGCTGAAGCAGGAGCCTGGGCAGACCAGAGCAAGGGGAATTCGAGGCAGGAGTGCAAGCGGAAGGTCGTCACCGGACCGGGCGCTGAAGATGGGCCGTTGGGTTCCGGACCCGAGCCTACAGGACTTCCACCGGCCGGGGCCTCCTGCTGTCGGGTTCCCGCTCCAAAGGACCGTGGCCATCCGGTCCTGAACTCCTTTCCAGGGCCTGCGGACTTTGGTTCCGGCAGGCGAGCTACAGCCGTCGGGCTCCGGGCCCGAGCTGTGCGCCCAGCTGCTTGACTAGGTCGACCCTAGTTCCCGGACGCGTCGCCACCAGCCTGTGTTCTCCCGTCTCCGACGTGTCCACGCTCCTCAAGCCGAAACCATCACGATTTGGTAGGGCTTTTCGACGTGTCGCCAGCAGCCAGCGTTCCCTCGTCCTCGTCCAGCCCACGCACTGACGCAGGAGTCACGGCGTTCCGGTTTCTCATCACCGCCGAAAACCAACTTGTGGGTGAGACTGCACCGATACTCTTGCGCTACTCCCATCACTCAGCCCCTTTCGAACGTTAGGTTTAGTTACTGACTTTGAACGTTTTTGTTGGGTGTTTACAGATGTGTTTCGTCATGTCCAGTCAACTGTTTATTAAGTGTTTTGTTTTGTGAGGAATCTTTGCCTTTTTTCTTTTCAATTAAACTTTTTGTGTGTTTCTTGGAAACCGAACGGCTTTGTCCTTATTAACAAAACTCTCTGAGGCTCAGCCCGGGAGAAAAACAAATCAGCAACAAGAACCCTGCATCACAGTTAGGTTAGGTTAGGTTTGGTTAGGTTAGGTTAGGTTAGGTCAGCTTAGGGTATGTTAGGTAAGGTTTGGTTAGGGTAGGTTAGGTTAGGTTGGGTTAGGTAAGGTTAGGTTAGGTTAAGATATGAACCGCGCTAAAACCGCATTAAACAATGTCACTTAGTGAGATGCTGTGTTTTTCACCATTACAAGTCGGGAACTGCGATATCTCATGTGAAAGCGCATGAAACCGTCGTAATCTTGTAGAAAACATTGTAAAGTAGCGAATAAAACGTTTTCTAACGATAGAAGTGCGAAGGTTCGGTTAGCTTGAGCAAGGTAGCGTCGTGAAACCACCAAAAACGATGTCATCTAACGAGATAGTGTTGTTTTATTGCGAGTACGAAACTGCGATAGGTGAAATATTGGGAAAGCACACAAAATGGCATGAACTAGCCAGATACTGCGTCTTGTGCCGTTACAAGTGCGAAACTGCTTTATTGTGATATTCTCGTTAAAGCGCATGCAAGTATCTTGAAACCTTAAAGAACGATGTCATTTAGCGAGATACAGCGTTCTGTACTGTAATAAGTTGGTGAGAAACTGTGAGGTCAAGCAAATATCGTAATTGTGAACGAAACAGTGTAATTGAGCGTATCTAGATACAAGTGCGAATGTTTGGTTAGGTTGAGATATCAGCCGTCGTAAAACCGCATTAAACAATGTCACTTAGTGAGATGTAGTGTTTTTCAACATTACAAGTCGGGAACTACGATATCTAATGTGAAAGCGCATGAAACCGTCGTAATCTTGTAGAAAACATTGTAAAGTTGCGAGTAAAACGTTTTCTAACGATAGAAGTGCGAAGGTTAGCTTGAGTTATGTTAGTTTAAGCTATGTAGCGTCGTGAGACCACCAAAAAGAACGTCATCTAACGAGATAGTGTTGTTTTATTGCGAGTACGAAACTGCGATAGGTAAAATGTTGTGAAAGCACACAAAACGGCATGAACAAGCCAAATACTGCGTGTTGTACCGTTACAAGTGCGAAACTGCTATGTTGTGACATTCTCGGTAAAGCGCATGCAAGTATCGTGAAACCTTAAAGAACGATGTCATTTAGCGAGATACAGCGTTCTGTACTGTTATAAGTTGGTGAGAAACTGTGAGGTCAAGCAAATATCGTAATTGTGAACGAAACAGTGTAATAGAGCGTTTTTCAATACAAGTACGAATGTTAGGTTAGGTTGACATATCAACCATCGTAAAACCGCATTAAACAATGTCACTTAGTGAGATGTAGTGTTTTTCAACATTACAAGTCGGGAACTACGATATCTAATGTGAAAGCGCATGAAACCGTCGTAATCTTGTAGAAAACATTGTAAAGTTGCGAGTAAAACGTTTTCTAACGATAGAAGTGCGAAGGTTAGCTTGAGTTATGTTAGTTTAAGCTATGTCGCGTCGTGAGACCACCAAAAAGGACGTCATCTAACGAGATAGTGTTGTTTTATTGCATGTACGAAACTGCAATAGGTGAAATGTTGTGAAAGTACACAAAACGGCATGAACAAGCCAAATACTGCGTGTTCTACAGTTACAAGTGCGAAACTGCTATATTGTGATATAATGTTAAAGCGCATGCAAGCATCGTGAAACCTTAAAGAACAATGTCATTTAGCGAGATACAGCGTTCTGTACTGCAATAAGTTGGTGAAAAACTGTGAGGTTATGCAAATATCGTAATTGTGAACGAAACAGTGTAATAGAGCGTTTTTCAATACAAGTACGAATGTTAGGTTAGGTTAAGATATGAACCGTCGTAAAACCGCACTAAACAATGTCACTTAGTGAGATGCAGTGTTTTTCACCATTACAAGTCGGGAACTGCGATATCTAATGTGAAAGCGCTTGCAAACGTCGTTAGGTTAGGTTAGGTTAGGTTAGGTTAGGTTACGTTAGGTTAGGTTTGGTTAGGTTAGGTTAGGTTAGGTTAGGTTAGGTTATGTTAGGCTAGGTTGGGTTAGGTTAGGTTAGGTTACGTTAGGTTAAGGTATGAACCGTCGTAAAACCGCAATAAACAATGTCACTTAGTGAGATGCAGTGTTTTTCACCTTTACAAGTTGGGAACTGCGATATCTAATGTGAAAGCGCTTGAAACCGTCGTAATGTTGCAGAAAGCAATGTAAAGTAGCGAGTAAAACGTTTTCTAACGATAGAAGTGCGAAACTTAGGTTATGTTAGTTTAAGCTAGGTAGCGTCGTGAAACCACCAAAAACGACGTCATCTAACGAGATAGTGTTGTTTTATTGCGAGTACGAAACTGCGATAGGTAAAATGTTGTGAAAGCACACAAAACGGCATGAACAAGCCAAATACTGCGTGTTGTACCGTTACAAGTGCGAAACTGCTATGTTTTGACATTCTCGGTAAAGCACATGCAAGTATCGTGAAACCTTAAAGAACGATGTCATTTAGCGAGATACAGCGTTCTGTACTGTAATAAGTTGGTGAGAAACTGTGAGGTCAAGCAAATATCGTAATTGTGAACGAAACAGTGTAATTGAGCGTCTTTAGATACAAGTGCGAATGTTAGGTTAGGTTGACATATCAACCGTCGTAAAACCGCATTAAACAATGTCACTTAGTGAGATGTAGTGTTTTTCAACATTACAAGTCGGGAACTACGATATCTAATGTGAAAGCGCATGAAACCGTCGTAATCTTGTAGAAAACATTGTAAAGTTGCCAGTAAAACGTTTTCTAACGATAGAAGTGCGAAGGTTAGGTTAGGTTAGGTTTGTTTAAGCTAGGTAGCGTCGTGAAACTACCAAAAACGACGTCATCTAACGAGATAGTGTTGTTTTATAGCGAGTATTAAACTGCGATAGGTGAAATGTTGTGAAAGCACACAAAACGGCATGAACAAGCCAAATACTGCGTGTTCTACCGTTACAAGTGCGAAACTGCTATATTGTGATATTCTCGTTAAAGCGCATGCAAGCATCGTGAAACCTTAAAGAAATATGTCATTTAGCGAGATACAACGTTCTGTACTGCAATAAGTTGGTGAAAAACTGTGAGATTATGCAAATATCGTAATTGTGAACAAAACAGTGTAATAAAGTGTTTTTAGATACAAGTGCGAATGTTAGGTTAGGTTAAGATATGAACCGTCGTAAAACCGCATTAAACAATGTCAATTAGTGAGATGCAGTGTTTTTCACCATTAAAAGTCGGGAACTGCGATATCTAATGTGAAAGCGCTTGCAACCGTCGTTAGGTTAGGTTAGGTTTGGTTAGGTTAGGTTAGGTTAGGTTAGGTTAGATTAGGTTAGGTTTGGTTAGGTTAGGTTAGGTTAGGTTAGGTTAGGTTAGGGATGTTATGTAAGGTTTGGTTAGGTTAGGTTAGGTTAGGTTGGGTTAGGTAAGGTTAGGTTAGGTTAAGATATGAACCGCGCTAAAACCGCATTAAACAATGTCACTTAGGGAGATGCTGTGTTTTTCACCATTACAAGTCGGGAACTGCGATATCTAATGTGAAAGCGCATGAAACCGTCGTAATCTTGCAGAAAACATTGTAAAGTAGCGAATAAAACGTTTTCTAACGATAGAAGTGCGAAGGTTCGGTTAGTTTGAGCTAGGTAGCGTCGTGAAGCCACCAAAAACGATGTCATCTAACGAGATAGTGTTGTTTTATTGCGAGTACGAAACTGCGATAGGTGAAATATTGGGAAAGCACACAAAATGGCATGAACTAGCCAGATACTGCGTCTTGTGCCGTTACAAGTGCGAAACTGCTTTATTGTGATATTCTCGTTAAAGCGCATGCAAGTATCGTGAAACCTTAAAGAACGATGTCATTTAGCGAGATACAGCGTTCTGTACTGTAATAAGTTGGTGAGAAACTGTGAGGTCAAGCAAATATCGTAATTGTGAACGAAACAGTGTAATTGAGCGTATTTAGATACAAGTGCGAATGTTAGGTTAGGTTAAGATATGAACCGTCGTAAAACCGCATTAAACAATGTCAATTAGTGAGATGCAGTGTTTTTCACCATTAAAAGTGGGGAACTGCGATATCTAATGTGAAAGCGCTTGCAACCGTCGTTAGGTTAGGTTAGGTTAGGTTAGGTTAGGTTTGGTTAGGTTAGGTTAGGTTAGGTTAGGTTAGATTAGGTTAGGTTGGGTTGAGTTGGGTTAGGTTAGGTTAGGTTAGGTTGGGTTAGGTTAGGTTAGGTTAGGTTACGTTAGGTTAGGTTAGGTTAGGTTACGTTAGGTTAGGTTAGGTTAGGTAAAGATAATTTGGTTAGGTTAGGTAAGGTTAGGTTAGGTTAGGTTAGGTTGGGTTGGGTGTTGTTGGGTTGGGTTAGGTTAGGTTACGTTAGGTTATGTTAGGTTAGGTTAGGTTAGGTTACGTTAGGTTAGGTTAGGTCAGGTAAGGTTAGGTTACGTTAGAATAGGTTAGGTTAGGTTCGGTTACGTTAGGTTAGGTTAAGTTAGGTTAGGTTAGGTTTGGTTAGGTTAGGTTAGGTTAGCTTTGGTTAGGTTAGGTTGGGTTGGGTTGGGTTAGGTTGGGTTAGGTTAGGTTAGGTTAGGTTGGGTTAGGTTAGTTTAGGTTAGGTTAGGTTAGGTTAGGTTGGGTTGGGTTGGTTAGGTTAGGTTAGGTTAGGTAAGGTTAGGTTAGGTTAGGTTAGGTTAGGTTACGTTAGGTTAAGGTATGAACCGTCGTAAAACCGCATTAAACGATGTCACTTAGTGAGATGCAGTGTTTTTCACCTTTACAAGTTGGGAACTGTGATATCTAATGTGAAAGCGCTTGAAACCGTCGTAATGTTGTAGAAAGCAATGTAAAGTAGCGAGTAAAACGTTTTCTAACGATAGAAGTGCGAAGGTTATGTTAGGTTGAGTTATGTTAGTTTAAGCTAGGTAGCGTCGTGAAACTACCAAAAACAACGTCATCTAACGAGATAGTGTTGTTTTATTGCGAGTACGAAACTGCGATAGGTGAAATGTGAAAGCACACAAAACGCAATGAACAAGCCAAATACTGCGTGTTGTACCGTTACAAGTGCGAAACTGCTATGTTGTGATATTCTCGTTGAAGCGCATGCAAGCATCGTGAAATCTTAAAGAACGATGTCATTTAGCGAGATACAGCGTTCTGTACTGCAATAAGTTGGTGAAAAACTGTGAGGTTATGCAAATATCCTAATTGTGAACGAAACAGTGTAATAGAGCGTTTTTAATACAAGTGCGAATGTTAGGTTAGGTTAAGATATGAACCGTCGTAAAACCGCATTAAACAATGTCACTTAGTGAGATGCAGTGTTTTTCACCATTACAAGTCGGGAACTGCGATATCTAATGTGAAAGCGCTTGAAAACGTCGTTAGGTTAGGTTAGGTTAGGTTAGGTTTGGTTAGGTTAGGTTAGGTTAGGTCAGCTTAGGGTATGTTAGGTAAGGTTTGGTTAGGGTAGGTTAGGTTAGGTTGGGTTAGGTAAGGTTAGGTTAGGTTGATATGAACCGCGCTAAAACCGCATTAAACAATGTCACTTAGTGAGATGCTGTGTTTTTCACCATTACAAGTCGGGAACTTCGATATCTAATGTGAAAGCGCATGAAACCGTCGTAATCTTGTAGAAAACATTGTAAAGTAGCGAATAAAACGTTTTCTAACGATAGAAGTGCGAAGGTTCGGTTAGTTTGAGCTAGGTAGCGTCGTGAAACCACCAAAAACGATGTCATCTAACGAGATAGTGTTGTTTTATTGCGAGTACGAAACTGCGATAGGTGAAATATTGGGAAAGCACACAAAATGGCATGAACTAGCCAGATACTGCGTCTTGTGCCGTTACAAGTGCGAAACTGCTTTATTGTGATATTCTCGTTAAAGCGCATGCAAGTATCTTGAAACCTTAAAGAACGATGTCATTTAGCGAGATACAGCGTTCTGTACTGTAATAAGTTGGTGAGAAACTGTGAGGTCAAGCAAATATCGTAATTGTGAACGAAACAGTGTAATTGAGCGTATCTAGATACAAGTGCGAATGTTAGGTTAGGTTGAGATATCAACCGTCGTAAAACCGCATTAAACAATGTCACTTAGTGAGATGTAGTGTTTTTCAACATTACAAGTCGGGAACTACGATATCTAATGTGAAAGCGCATGAAACCGTCGTAATCTTGTAGAAAACATTGTAAAGTTGCGAGTAAAACGTTTTCTAACGATAGAAGTGCGAAGGTTAGCTTGAGTTATGTTAGTTTAAGCTATGTCGCGTCGTGAGACCACCAAAAAGGACGTCATCTAACGAGATAGTGTTGTTTTATTGCATGTACGAAACTGCAATAGGTGAAATGTTGTGAAAGTACACAAAACGGCATGAACAAGCCAAATACTGCGTGTTCTACAGTTACAAGTGCGAAACTGCTATATTGTGATATTCTCGTTAAAGCGCATGCAAGCATCGTGAAACCTTAAAGAACAATGTCATTTAGCGAGATACAGCGTTCTGTACTGCAATAAGTTGGTGAAAAACTGTGAGGTTATGCAAATATCATAATTGTGAACGAAACAGTGTAATAGAGCGTTTTTCAATACAAGTACGAATGTTAGGTTAGGTTAAGATATGAACCGTCGTAAAACCGCACTAAACAATGTCACTTAGTGAGATGCAGTGTTTTTCACCATTACAAGTCGGGAACTGCGATATCTAATGTGAAAGCGCTTGCAAACGTCGTTAGGTTAGGTTAGGTTAGGTTAGGTTAGGTTAGGTTACGTTAGGTTAGGTTTGGTTAGGTTAGGTTAGGTTAGGTTAGGTTATGTTAGGCTAGGTTGGGTTAGGTTAGGTTAGGTTACGTTAGGTTAAGGTATGAACCGTCGTAAAACCGCAATAAACAATGTCACTTAGTGAGATGCAGTGTTTTTCACCTTTACAAGTTGGGAACTGCGATATCTAATGTGAAAGCGCTTGAAACCGTCGTAATGTTGCAGAAAGCAATGTAAAGTAGCGAGTAAAACGTTTTCTAACGATAGAAGTGCGAAACTTAGGTTATGTTAGTTTAAGCTAGGTAGCGTCGTGAAACCACCAAAAACGACGTCATCTAACGAGATAGTGTTGTTTTATTGCGAGTACGAAACTGCGATAGGTAAAATGTTGTGAAAGCACACAAAACGGCATGAACAAGCCAAATACTGCGTGTTGTACCGTTACAAGTGCGAAACTGCTATGTTTTGACATTCTCGGTAAAGCGCATGCAAGTATCGTGAAACCTTAAAGAACGATGTCATTTAGCGAGATACAGCGTTCTGTACTGTAATAAGTTGGTGAGAAACTGTGAGGTCAAGCAAATATCGTAATTGTGAACGAAACAGTGTAATTGAGCGTCTTTAGATACAAGTGCGAATGTTAGGTTAGGTTGACATATCAACCGTCGTAAAACCGCATTAAACAATGTCACTTAGTGAGATGTAGTGTTTTTCAACATTACAAGTCGGGAACTACGATATCTAATGTGAAAGCGCATGAAACCGTCGTAATCTTGTAGAAAACATTGTAAAGTTGCCAGTAAAACGTTTTCTAACGATAGAAGTGCGAAGGTTAGGTTAGGTTAGGTTTGTTTAAGCTAGGTAGCGTCGTGAAACTACCAAAAACGACGTCATCTAACGAGATAATGTTGTTTTATAGCGAGTATTAAACTGCGATAGGTGAAATGTTGTGAAAGCACACAAAACGGCATGAACAAGCCAAATACTGCGTGTTCTACCGTTACAAGTGCGAAACTGCTATATTGTGATATTCTCGTTAAAGCGCATGCAAGCATCGTGAAACCTTAAAGAAATATGTCATTTAGCGAGATACAACGTTCTGTACTGCAATAAGTTGGTGAAAAACTGTGAGATTATGCAAATATCGTAATTGTGAACAAAACAGTGTAATAAAGTGTTTTTAGATACAAGTGCGAATGTTAGGTTAGGTTAAGATATGAACCGTCGTAAAACCGCATTAAACAATGTCAATTAGTGAGATGCAGTGTTTTTCACCATTAAAAGTCGGGAACTGCGATATCTAATGTGAAAGCGCTTGCAACCGTCGTTAGGTTAGGTTAGGTTTTGTTAGGTTAGGTTAGGTTAGGTTAGATTAGGTTAGGTTTGGTTAGGTTAGGTTAGGTTAGGTTAGGTTAGGGATGTTATGTAAGGTTTGGTTAGGTTAGGTTAGGTTAGGTTGGGTTAGGTAAGGTTAGGTTAGGTTAAGATATGAACCGCGCTAAAACCGCATTAAACAATGTCACTTAGTGAGATGCTGTGTTTTTCACCATTACAAGTCGGGAACTGCGATATCTAATGTGAAAGCGCATGAAACCGTCGTAATCTTGCAGAAAACATTGTAAAGTAGCGAATAAAACGTTTTCTAACGATAGAAGTGCGAAGGTTCGGTTAGTTTGAGCTAGGTAGCGTCGTGAAGCCACCAAAAACGATGTCATCTAACGAGATAGTGTTGTTTTATTGCGAGTACGAAACTGCGATAGGTGAAATATTGGGAAAGCACACAAAATGGCATGAACTAGCCAGATACTGCGTCTTGTGCCGTTACAAGTGCGAAACTGCTTTATTGTGATATTCTCGTTAAAGCGCATGCAAGTATCGTGAAACCTTAAAGAACGATGTCATTTAGCGAGATACAGCGTTCTGTACTGTAATAAGTTGGTGAGAAACTGTGAGGTCAAGCAAATATCGTGAACGAAACAGTGTAATTGAGCGTATTTAGATACAAGTGCGAATGTTAGGTTAGGTTAAGATATGAACCGTCGTAAAACCGCATTAAACAATGTCAATTAGTGAGATGCAGTGTTTTTCACCATTAAAAGTGGGGAACTGCGATATCTAATGTGAAAGCGCTTGCAACCGTCGTTAGGTTAGGTTAGGTTAGGTTAGGTTAGGTTTGGTTAGGTTAGGTTAGGTTAGGTTAGATTAGGTTAGGTTGGGTTGAGTTGGGTTAGGTTAGGTTAGGTTAGGTTGGGTTAGGTTAGGTTAGGTTAGGTTACGTTAGGTTAGGTTAGGTTAGGTTACGTTAGGTTAGGTTAGGTTAGGTAAAGATAATTTGGTTAGGTTAGGTAAGGTTAGGTTAGGTTAGGTTAGGTTGGGTTGGGTGTTGTTGGGTTGGGTTGGGTTGGGTTAGGTTGGGTTAGGTTAGGTTAGGTTACGTTAGGTTAGGTTAGGTTACGTTAGGTTATGTTAGGTTAGGTTAGGTTAGGTTACGTTAGGTTAGGTTAGGTCAGGTAAGGTTAGGTTACGTTAGAATAGGTTAGGTTAGGTTAGGTTACGTTAGGTTAGGTTAAGTTAGGTTAGGTTAGGTTTGGTTAGGTTAGGTTAGGTTAGCTTTGGTTAGGTTAGGTTGGGTTGGGTTGGGTTAGGTTGGGTTAGGTTAGGTTAGGTTAGGTTGGGTTAGGTTAGTTTAGGTTAGGTTAGGTTAGGTTAGGTTGGGTTGGGTTGGTTAGGTTAGGTTAGGTTAGGTAAGGTTAGGTTAGGTTAGGTTAGGTTAGGTTACGTTAGGTTAAGGTATGAACCGTCGTAAAACCGCATTAAACGATGTCACTTAGTGAGATGCAGTGTTTTTCACCTTTACAAGTTGGGAACTGTGATATCTAATGTGAAAGCGCTTGAAACCGTCGTAATGTTGTAGAAAGCAATGTAAAGTAGCGAGTAAAACGTTTTCTAACGATAGAAGTGCGAAGGTTATGTTAGGTTGAGTTATGTTAGTTTAAGCTAGGTAGCGTCGTGAAACTACCAAAAACAACGTCATCTAACGAGATAGTGTTGTTTTATTGCGAGTACGAAACTGCGATAGGTGAAATGTTGTGAAAGCACACAAAACGCAATGAACAAGCCAAATACTGCGTGTTGTACCGTTACAAGTGCGAAACTGCTATGTTGTGATATTCTCGTTGAAGCGCATGCAAGCATCGTGAAATCTTAAAGAACGATGTCATTTAGCGAGATACAGCGTTCTGTACTGCAATAAGTTGGTGAAAAACTGTGAGGTTATGCAAATATCCTAATTGTGAACGAAACAGTGTAATAGAGCGTTTTTAATACAAGTGCGAATGTTAGGTTAGGTTAAGATATGAACCGTCGTAAAACCGCATTAAACAATGTCACTTAGTGAGATGCCGTGTTTTTCACCATTACAAGTCGGGAACTGCGATATCTAATGTGAAAGCGCTTGAAAACGTCGTTAGGTTAGGTTAGGTTAGGTTAGGTTTGGTTAGGTTAGGTTAGGTTAGGTCAGCTTAGGGTATGTTAGGTAAGGTTTGGTTAGGGTAGGTTAGGTTAGGTTGGGTTAGGTAAGGTTAGGTTAGGTTGATATGAACCGCGCTAAAACCGCATTAAACAATGTCACTTAGTGAGATGCTGTGTTTTTCACCATTACAAGTCGGGAACTTCGATATCTAATGTGAAAGCGCATGAAACCGTCGTAATCTTGTAGAAAACATTGTAAAGTAGCGAATAAAACGTTTTCTAACGATAGAAGTGCGAAGGTTCGGTTAGTTTGAGCTAGGTAGCGTCGTGAAACCACCAAAAACGATGTCATCTAACGAGATAGTGTTGTTTTATTGCGAGTACGAAACTGCGATAGGTGAAATATTGGGAAAGCACACAAAATGGCATGAACTAGCCAGATACTGCGTCTTGTGCCGTTACAAGTGCGAAACTGCTTTATTGTGATATTCTCGTTAAAGCGCATGCAAGTATCTTGAAACCTTAAAGAACGATGTCATTTAGCGAGATACAGCGTTCTGTACTGTAATAAGTTGGTGAGAAACTGTGAGGTCAAGCAAATATCGTAATTGTGAACGAAACAGTGTAATTGAGCGTATCTAGATACAAGTGCGAATGTTAGGTTAGGTTGAGATATCAACCGTCGTAAAACCGCATTAAACAATGTCACTTAGTGAGATGTAGTGTTTTTCAACATTACAAGTCGGGAACTACGATATCTAATGTGAAAGCGCATGAAACCGTCGTAATCTTGTAGAAAACATTGTAAAGTTGCGAGTAAAACGTTTTCTAACGATAGAAGTGCGAAGGTTAGCTTGAGTTATGTTAGTTTAAGCTATGTCGCGTCGTGAGACCACCAAAAAGGACGTCATCTAACGAGATAGTGTTGTTTTATTGCATGTACGAAACTGCAATAGGTGAAATGTTGTGAAAGTACACAAAACGGCATGAACAAGCCAAATACTGCGTGTTCTACAGTTACAAGTGCGAAACTGCTATATTGTGATATTCTCGTTAAAGCGCATGAAATCATCGTGAAACCTTAAAGAACAATGTCATTTAGCGAGATACAGCGTTCTGTACTGCAATAAGTTGGTGAAAAACTGTGAGGTTATGCAAATATCATAATTGTGAACGAAACAGTGTAATAGAGCGTTTTTCAATACAAGTACGAATGTTAGGTTAGGTTAAGATATGAACCGTCGTAAAACCGCACTAAACAATGTCACTTAGTGAGATGCAGTGTTTTTCACCATTACAAGTCGGGAACTGCGATATCTAATGTGAAAGCGCTTGCAAACGTCGTTAGGTTAGGTTAGGTTAGGTTAGGTTAGGTTAGGTTACGTTAGGTTAGGTTTGGTTAGGTTAGGTTAGGTTAGGTTAGGTTAGGTTATGTTAGGCTAGGTTGGGTTAGGTTAGGTTAGGTTACGTTAGGTTAAGGTATGAACCGTCGTAAAACCGCAATAAACAATGTCACTTAGTGAGATGCAGTGTTTTTCACCTTTACAAGTTGGGAACTGCGATATCTAATGTGAAAGCGCTTGAAACCGTCGTAATGTTGCAGAAAGCAATGTGAAGTAGCGAGTAAAACGTTTTCTAACGATAGAAGTGCGAAACTTAGGTTATGTTAGTTTAAGCTAGGTAGCGTCGTGAAACCACCAAAAACGACGTCATCTAACGAGATAGTGTTGTTTTATTGCGAGTACGAAACTGCGATAGGTAAAATGTTGTGAAAGCACACAAAACGGCATGAACAAGCCAAATACTGCGTGTTGTACCGTTACAAGTGCGAAACTGCTATGTTTTGACATTCTCGGTAAAGCGCATGCAAGTATCGTGAAACCTTAAAGAACGATGTCATTTAGCGAGATACAGCGTTCTGTACTGTAATAAGTTGGTGAGAAACTGTGAGGTCAAGCAAATATCGTAATTGTGAACGAAACAGTGTAATTGAGCGTCTTTAGATACAAGTGCGAATGTTAGGTTAGGTTGACATATCAACCGTCGTAAAACCGCATTAAACAATGTCACTTAGTGAGATGTAGTGTTTTTCAACATTACAAGTCGGGAACTACGATATCTAATGTGAAAGCGCATGAAACCGTCGTAATCTTGTAGAAAACATTGTAAAGTTGCCAGTAAAACGTTTTCTAACGATAGAAGTGCGAAGGTTAGGTTAGGTTAGGTTTGTTTAAGCTAGGTAGCGTCGTGAAACTACCAAAAACGACGTCATCTAACGAGATAGTGTTGTTTTATAGCGAGTATTAAACTGCGATAGGTGAAATGTTGTGAAAGCACACAAAACGGCATGAACAAGCCAAATACTGCGTGTTCTACCGTTACAAGTGCGAAACTGCTATATTGTGATATTCTCGTTAAAGCGCATGCAAGCATCGTGAAACCTTAAAGAAATATGTCATTTAGCGAGATACAACGTTCTGTACTGCAATAAGTTGGTGAAAAACTGTGAGATTATGCAAATATCGTAATTGTGAACAAAACAGTGTAATAAAGTGTTTTTAGATACAAGTGCGAATGTTAGGTTAGGTTAAGATATGAACCGTCGTAAAACCGCATTAAACAATGTCAATTAGTGAGATGCAGTGTTTTTCACCATTAAAAGTCGGGAACTGCGATATCTAATGTGAAAGCGCTTGCAACCGTCGTTAGGTTAGGTTAGGTTTTGTTAGGTTAGGTTAGGTTAGGTTAGATTAGGTTAGGTTTGGTTAGGTTAGGTTAGGTTAGGTTAGGTTAGGGATGTTATGTAAGGTTTGGTTAGGTTAGGTTAGGTTAGGTTGGGTTAGGTAAGGTTAGGTTAGGTTAAGATATGAACCGCGCTAAAACCGCATTAAACAATGTCACTTAGTGAGATGCTGTGTTTTTCACCATTACAAGTCGGGAACTGCGATATCTAATGTGAAAGCGCATGAAACCGTCGTAATCTTGCAGAAAACATTGTAAAGTAGCGAATAAAACGTTTTCTAACGATAGAAGTGCGAAGGTTCGGTTAGTTTGAGCTAGGTAGCGTCGTGAAGCCACCAAAAACGATGTCATCTAACGAGATAGTGTTGTTTTATTGCGAGTACGAAACTGCGATAGGTGAAATATTGGGAAAGCACACAAAATGGCATGAACTAGCCAGATACTGCGTCTTGTGCCGTTACAAGTGCGAAACTGCTTTATTGTGATATTCTCGTTAAAGCGCATGCAAGTATCGTGAAACCTTAAAGAACGATGTCATTTAGCGAGATACAGCGTTCTGTACTGTAATAAGTTGGTGAGAAACTGTGAGGTCAAGCAAATATCGTAATTGTGAACGAAACAGTGTAATTGAGCGTATTTAGATACAAGTGCGAATGTTAGGTTAGGTTAAGATATGAACCGTCGTAAAACCGCATTAAACAATGTCAATTAGTGAGATGCAGTGTTTTTCACCATTAAAAGTGGGGAACTGCGATATCTAATGTGAAAGCGCTTGCAACCGTCGTTAGGTTAGGTTAGGTTAGGTTAGGTTAGGTTTGGTTAGGTTAGGTTAGATTAGGTTAGGTTGGGTTGAGTTGGGTTAGGTTAGGTTAGGTTAGGTTAGGTTGGGTTAGGTTAGGTTAGGTTAGGTTACGTTAGGTTAGGTTAGGTTACGTTAGGTTAGGTTAGGTTAGGTAAGGATAATTTGGTTAGGTTAGGTAAGGTTAGGTTAGGTTAGGTTGGGTTGGGTGTTGTTGGGTTGGGTTAGGTTAGGTTACGTTAGGTTAGGTTAGGTATGGTTACGTTAGGTTAGGTTAGGTTAGGTTACGTTAGGTTAGGTTAGGTCAGGTAAGGTTAGGTTACGTTAGAATAGGTTAGGTTAGGTTAGGTTACGTTAGGTTAGGTTAAGTTAGGTTAGGTTAGGTTTGGTTAGGTTTGGTTAAGGTATGAACCGTCGTAAAACCGCAATAAACAATGTCACTTAGTGAGATGCAGTGTTTTTCACCTTTACAAGTTGGGAACTGCGATATCTAATGTGAAAGCGCTTGAAACCGTCGTAATGTTGCAGAAAGCAATGTGAAGTAGCGAGTAAAACGTTTTCTAACGATAGAAGTGCGAAACTTAGGTTATGTTAGTTTAAGCTAGGTAGCGTCGTGAAACCACCAAAAACGACGTCATCTAACGAGATAGTGTTGTTTTATTGCGAGTACGAAACTGCGATAGGTAAAATGTTGTGAAAGCACACAAAACGGCATGAACAAGCCAAATACTGCGTGTTGTACCGTTACAAGTGCGAAACTGCTATGTTTTGACATTCTCGGTAAAGCGCATGCAAGTATCGTGAAACCTTAAAGAACGATGTCATTTAGCGAGATACAGCGTTCTGTACTGTAATAAGTTGGTGAGAAACTGTGAGGTCAAGCAAATATCGTAATTGTGAACGAAACAGTGTAATTGAGCGTCTTTAGATACAAGTGCGAATGTTAGGTTAGGTTGACATATCAACCGTCGTAAAACCGCATTAAACAATGTCACTTAGTGAGATGTAGTGTTTTTCAACATTACAAGTCGGGAACTACGATATCTAATGTGAAAGCGCATGAAACCGTCGTAATCTTGTAGAAAACATTGTAAAGTTGCCAGTAAAACGTTTTCTAACGATAGAAGTGCGAAGGTTAGGTTAGGTTAGGTTTGTTTAAGCTAGGTAGCGTCGTGAAACTACCAAAAACGACGTCATCTAACGAGATAGTGTTGTTTTATAGCGAGTATTAAACTGCGATAGGTGAAATGTTGTGAAAGCACACAAAACGGCATGAACAAGCCAAATACTGCGTGTTCTACCGTTACAAGTGCGAAACTGCTATATTGTGATATTCTCGTTAAAGCGCATGCAAGCATCGTGAAACCTTAAAGAAATATGTCATTTAGCGAGATACAACGTTCTGTACTGCAATAAGTTGGTGAAAAACTGTGAGATTATGCAAATATCGTAATTGTGAACAAAACAGTGTAATAAAGTGTTTTTAGATACAAGTGCGAATGTTAGGTTAGGTTAAGATATGAACCGTCGTAAAACCGCATTAAACAATGTCAATTAGTGAGATGCAGTGTTTTTCACCATTAAAAGTCGGGAACTGCGATATCTAATGTGAAAGCGCTTGCAACCGTCGTTAGGTTAGGTTAGGTTTTGTTAGGTTAGGTTAGGTTAGGTTAGATTAGGTTAGGTTTGGTTAGGTTAGGTTAGGTTAGGTTAGGTTAGGGATGTTATGTAAGGTTTGGTTAGGTTAGGTTAGGTTAGGTTGGGTTAGGTAAGGTTAGGTTAGGTTAAGATATGAACCGCGCTAAAACCGCATTAAACAATGTCACTTAGTGAGATGCTGTGTTTTTCACCATTACAAGTCGGGAACTGCGATATCTAATGTGAAAGCGCATGAAACCGTCGTAATCTTGCAGAAAACATTGTAAAGTAGCGAATAAAACGTTTTCTAACGATAGAAGTGCGAAGGTTCGGTTAGTTTGAGCTAGGTAGCGTCGTGAAGCCACCAAAAACGATGTCATCTAACGAGATAGTGTTGTTTTATTGCGAGTACGAAACTGCGATAGGTGAAATATTGGGAAAGCACACAAAATGGCATGAACTAGCCAGATACTGCGTCTTGTGCCGTTACAAGTGCGAAACTGCTTTATTGTGATATTCTCGTTAAAGCGCATGCAAGTATCGTGAAACCTTAAAGAACGATGTCATTTAGCGAGATACAGCGTTCTGTACTGTAATAAGTTGGTGAGAAACTGTGAGGTCAAGCAAATATCGTAATTGTGAACGAAACAGTGTAATTGAGCGTATTTAGATACAAGTGCGAATGTTAGGTTAGGTTAAGATATGAACCGTCGTAAAACCGCATTAAACAATGTCAATTAGTGAGATGCAGTGTTTTTCACCATTAAAAGTGGGGAACTGCGATATCTAATGTGAAAGCGCTTGCAACCGTCGTTAGGTTAGGTTAGGTTAGGTTAGGTTAGGTTTGGTTAGGTTAGGTTAGATTAGGTTAGGTTGGGTTGAGTTGGGTTAGGTTAGGTTAGGTTAGGTTAGGTTGGGTTAGGTTAGGTTAGGTTAGGTTACGTTAGGTTAGGTTAGGTTAGGTTACGTTAGGTTAGGTTAGGTTAGGTAAGGATAATTTGGTTAGGTTAGGTAAGGTTAGGTTAGGTTAGGTTGGGTTGGGTGTTGTTGGGTTGGGTTAGGTTAGGTTACGTTAGGTTAGGTTAGGTATGGTTACGTTAGGTTATGTTAGGTTAGGTTAGGTTACGTTAGGTTAGGTTAGGTCAGGTAAGGTTAGGTTACGTTAGAATAGGTTAGGTTAGGTTAGGTTACGTTAGGTTAGGTTAAGTTAGGTTAGGTTAGGTTTGGTTAGGTTTGGTTAGGTTAGCTTAGGTTAGGTTAGGTTGGGTTGGGTTGGGTTGGGTTAGGTTAGGTTAGGTTAGGTTAGGTTGGGTTAGGTAGTTTAGGTTAGGTTAGGTTAGGTTAGGTTGGGTTGGGTTGGGTTAGGTTAGGTTAGGTTAGGTTTGGTAAGGTTAGGTTAGGTTAGGTTACGTTAGGTTAAGGTATGAACCGTCGTAAAACCGCATTAAACAATGTCACTTAGTGAGATGCAGTGTTTTTCACCTTTACAAGTTGGGAACTGTGATATCTAATGTGAAAGCGCTTGAAACCGTCGTAATGTTGTAGAAAGCAATGTAAAGTAGCGAGCAAAACGTTTTCTAACGATAGAAGTGCGAAGGTTATGTTAGGTTGAGTTATGTTAGTTTAAGCTAGGTAGCGTCGTGAAACTACCAAAAACAACGTCATCTAACGAGATAGTGTTGTTTTATTGCGAGTACGAAACTGCGATAGGTGAAATGTTGTGAAAGCACACAAAACGGCATGAACAAGCCAAATACTGCGTGTTGTACCGTTACAAGTGCGAAACTGCTATGTTGTGATATTCTCGTTAAAGCGCATGCAAGCATCGTGAAACCTTAAAGAACGATGTCATTTAGCGAGATACAGCGTTCTGTACTGCAATAAGTTGGTGAAAAACTGTGAGGTTATGCAAATATCCTAATTGTGAACGAAACAGTGTAATAGAGCGTTTTTTAATGCAAGTGCGAATGTTAGGTTAGGTTAAGATATGAACCGTCGTAAAACCGCATTAAACAATGTCACTTAGTGAAATGCAGTGTTTTTCACCATTACAAGTCGGGAACTGCGATATCTAATGTGAAAGCGCTTGCAAACGTCGTTAGGTTAGGTTAGGTTAGGTTAGGTTAGGTTAGGTTACGTTAGGTTAGGTTAGGTTAGGTTTGGTTAGGTTAGGTTAGGTTAGGTTAGGGATGTTAGGTAAGGTTTGGTTAGGTTAGGTTAGGTTAGGTTGGGTTAGGTAAGGTTAGGTTAGGTTAAGTTATGAACCGCGCTAAAACCGCATTATACAATGTCACTTAGTGAGATGCTGTGTTTTTCACCATTACAAGTCGGGAACTGCGATATCTAATGTGAAAGCGCATGAAACCGTCGTAATCTTGCAGAAAACATTGTAAAGTAGCGAATAAAACGTTTTCTAACGATAGAAGTGCGAAGGTTCGGTTAGTTTGAGCTAGGTAGCGTCGTGAAGCCACCAAAAACGATGTCATCTAACGAGATAGTGTTGTTTTATTGCGAGTACGAAACTGCGATAGGTGAAATATTGGGAAAGCACACAAAATGGCATGAACTAGCCAAATACTGCGTCTTGTGCCGTTACAAGTGCGAAACTGCTTTATTGTGATATTCTCGTTAAAGCGCATGCAAGTATCGTGAAACCTTAAAGAACGATGTCATTTAGCGAGATACAGCGTTCTGTACTGTAATAAGTTGGTGAGAAACTGTGAGGTCAAGCAAATATCGTAATTGTGAACGAAACAGTGTAATTGAGCGTATTTAGATACAAGTGCGAATGTTAGGTTAGGTTGAGATATCAACCGTCGTAAAACCGCATTAAACAATGTCACTTAGTGAGATGTAGTGTTTTTCAACATTACAAGTCGGGAACTACGATATCTAATGTGAAAGCGCATAAAACCGTCGTAATCTTGTAGAAAACATTGTAAAGTTGCGAGTAAAACGTTTTCTAACGATAGAAGTGCGAAGGTTAGCTTGAGTTATGTTAGTTTAAGCTATGTAGCGTCGTGAGACCACCAAAAAGGACGTCATCTAACGAGATAGTGTTGTTTTATTGCGAGTACGAAACTGCGATAGGTGAAATATTGGGAAAGCACACAAAATGGCATGAACTAGCCAGATACTGCGTCTTGTGCCGTTACAAGTGCGAAACTGCTTTATTGTGATATTCTCGTTAAAGCGCATGCAAGTATCGTGAAACCTTAAAGAACGATGTCATTTAGCGAGATACAGCGTTCTGTACTGTAATAAGTTGGTGAGAAACTGTGAGGTCAAGCAAATATCGTAATTGTGAACGAAACAGTGTAATTGAGCGTATTTAGATACAAGTGCGAATGTTAGGTTAGGTTAAGATATGAACCGTCGTAAAACCGCATTAAACAATGTCAATTAGTGAGATGCAGTGTTTTTCACCATTAAAAGTGGGGAACTGCGATATCTAATGTGAAAGCGCTTGCAACCGTCGTTAGGTTAGGTTAGGTTAGGTTAGGTTAGGTTTGGTTAGGTTAGGTTAGATTAGGTTAGGTTGGGTTGAGTTGGGTTAGGTTAGGTTAGGTTAGGTTAGGTTGGGTTAGGTTAGGTTAGGTTAGGTTACGTTAGGTTAGGTTAGGTTAGGTTACGTTAGGTTAGGTTAGGTTAGGTAAGGATAATTTGGTTAGGTTAGGTAAGGTTAGGTTAGGTTAGGTTGGGTTGGGTGTTGTTGGGTTGGGTTAGGTTAGGTTACGTTAGGTTAGGTTAGGTATGGTTACGTTAGGTTATGTTAGGTTAGGTTAGGTTACGTTAGGTTAGGTTAGGTCAGGTAAGGTTAGGTTACGTTAGAATAGGTTAGGTTAGGTTAGGTTACGTTAGGTTAGGTTAAGTTAGGTTAGGTTAGGTTTGGTTAGGTTTGGTTAGGTTAGCTTAGGTTAGGTTAGGTTGGGTTGGGTTGGGTTGGGTTAGGTTAGGTTAGGTTAGGTTAGGTTGGGTTAGGTAGTTTAGGTTAGGTTAGGTTAGGTTAGGTTGGGTTGGGTTGGGTTAGGTTAGGTTAGGTTAGGTTTGGTAAGGTTAGGTTAGGTTAGGTTACGTTAGGTTAAGGTATGAACCGTCGTAAAACCGCATTAAACAATGTCACTTAGTGAGATGCAGTGTTTTTCACCTTTACAAGTTGGGAACTGTGATATCTAATGTGAAAGCGCTTGAAACCGTCGTAATGTTGTAGAAAGCAATGTAAAGTAGCGAGCAAAACGTTTTCTAACGATAGAAGTGCGAAGGTTATGTTAGGTTGAGTTATGTTAGTTTAAGCTAGGTAGCGTCGTGAAACTACCAAAAACAACGTCATCTAACGAGATAGTGTTGTTTTATTGCGAGTACGAAACTGCGATAGGTGAAATGTTGTGAAAGCACACAAAACGGCATGAACAAGCCAAATACTGCGTGTTGTACCGTTACAAGTGCGAAACTGCTATGTTGTGATATTCTCGTTAAAGCGCATGCAAGCATCGTGAAACCTTAAAGAACGATGTCATTTAGCGAGATACAGCGTTCTGTACTGCAATAAGTTGGTGAAAAACTGTGAGGTTATGCAAATATCCTAATTGTGAACGAAACAGTGTAATAGAGCGTTTTTTAATGCAAGTGCGAATGTTAGGTTAGGTTAAGATATGAACCGTCGTAAAACCGCATTAAACAATGTCACTTAGTGAAATGCAGTGTTTTTCACCATTACAAGTCGGGAACTGCGATATCTAATGTGAAAGCGCTTGCAAACGTCGTTAGGTTAGGTTAGGTTAGGTTAGGTTAGGTTAGGTTACGTTAGGTTAGGTTAGGTTAGGTTTGGTTAGGTTAGGTTAGGTTAGGTTAGGGATGTTAGGTAAGGTTTGGTTAGGTTAGGTTAGGTTAGGTTGGGTTAGGTAAGGTTAGGTTAGGTTAAGTTATGAACCGCGCTAAAACCGCATTATACAATGTCACTTAGTGAGATGCTGTGTTTTTCACCATTACAAGTCGGGAACTGCGATATCTAATGTGAAAGCGCATGAAACCGTCGTAATCTTGCAGAAAACATTGTAAAGTAGCGAATAAAACGTTTTCTAACGATAGAAGTGCGAAGGTTCGGTTAGTTTGAGCTAGGTAGCGTCGTGAAGCCACCAAAAACGATGTCATCTAACGAGATAGTGTTGTTTTATTGCGAGTACGAAACTGCGATAGGTGAAATATTGGGAAAGCACACAAAATGGCATGAACTAGCCAAATACTGCGTCTTGTGCCGTTACAAGTGCGAAACTGCTTTATTGTGATATTCTCGTTAAAGCGCATGCAAGTATCGTGAAACCTTAAAGAACGATGTCATTTAGCGAGATACAGCGTTCTGTACTGTAATAAGTTGGTGAGAAACTGTGAGGTCAAGCAAATATCGTAATTGTGAACGAAACAGTGTAATTGAGCGTATTTAGATACAAGTGCGAATGTTAGGTTAGGTTGAGATATCAACCGTCGTAAAACCGCATTAAACAATGTCACTTAGTGAGATGTAGTGTTTTTCAACATTACAAGTCGGGAACTACGATATCTAATGTGAAAGCGCATAAAACCGTCGTAATCTTGTAGAAAACATTGTAAAGTTGCGAGTAAAACGTTTTCTAACGATAGAAGTGCGAAGGTTAGCTTGAGTTATGTTAGTTTAAGCTATGTAGCGTCGTGAGACCACCAAAAAGGACGTCATCTAACGAGATAGTGTTGTTTTATTGCATGTACGAAACTGCAATAGGTGAAATGTTGTGAAAGTACACAAAACGGCTTGAACAAGCCAGATACTGCGTGTTGTACCGTTACAAGTGCGAAACTGCTATAATGTGATATTCTCGTTAAAGCGCATGCAAGCATCGTGAAACCTTAAAGAACGATGTCATTTAGCGAGATACAGCGTTCTGTACTGCAATAAGTTGGTGAAAAACTGTGAGGTTATGCAAATATCGTAATTGTGAACGAAACAGTGTAATAGAGCGTTTTTCAATACAAGTACGAATGTTAGGTTAGGTTAAGATATGAATCGTCGTAAAACCGCATTAAACAATGTCACTTAGTGAGATGCAGTGTTTTTCACCATTACAAGTCGGGAACTGCGATATCTAATGTGAAAGCGCTTGCAAACGTCGTTAGGTTAGGTTAGGTTAGGTTAGGTTAGGTTAGGTTAGGTTTGGTTAGGTTAGGTTAGGTTAGGTTAGGTTATGTTAGGTTAGGTTGGGTTAGGTTAGGTAAGGTTACGTTAGGTTAAGGTATGAACCGTCGTAAAACCGCATTAAACAATGTCACTTAGTGAGATGCAGTGTTTTTCACCTTTACAAGTTGGGAACTGCGATATCTGATGTGAAAGCGCTTGAAACCGTCGTAATGTTGTAGAAAGCAATGTAAAGTAGCTAGTAAAACGTTTTCTAACGATAGAAGTGCGAAGGTTATGTTAGGTTGAGTTATGTTAGTTTAAGCTACGTAGCGTCGTGAAACCACCAAAAACGACGTCATCTAACGAGATAGTGTTGTTTTATTGCGAGTATTAAACTGCGATAGGTGAAATGTTGTGAAAGCACACAAAACGGCATGAACAAGCCAAATACTGCGTGTTCTACCGTTACAAGTGCGAAACTGCTATATTGTGATATTCTCGGTAAAGCGCATGCAAGTATCGTGAAACCTTAAAGAACGATGTCATTTAGCGAGATACAGCGTTCTGTACTGTAATAAGTTGGTGAGAAACTGTGAGGTCAAGCAAATATCGTAATTGTGAACGAAACAGTGTAATTGAGCGTCTTTAGATACAAGTGCGAATGTTAGGTTAGGTTGATATATCAACCGTCGTAAAACCGCATTAAACAATGTCACTTAGTGAGATGTAGTGTTTTTCAACATTACAAGTCGGGAACTACGATATCTAATGTGAAAGCGCATGAAACCGTCGTAATCTTGTAGAAAACATTGTAAAGTTGCGAGTAAAACGTTTTCTAACGATAGAAGTGCGAAGGTTAGGTTAGGTTAGGTTAGTTTAAGCTAGGTAGCGTCGTGAAACTACCAAAAACGACGTCATCTAACGAGATAGTGTTGTTTTATAGCGAGTATTAAACTGCGATAGGTGAAATGTTGTGAAAGCACACAAAACGGCATGAACCAGCCAAATACTGCGTGTTCTACCGTTACAAGTGCGAAACTGCTATATTGTGATATTCTCGTTAAAGCGCATGCAAGCACCGTGACACCTTAAAGAACAATGTCATTTAGCGAGATACAGCGTTCTGTACTGCAATAAGTTGGTGAAAAACTGTGAGGTTATGCAAATATCGTAATTGTGAACAAAACAGTGTAATAGAGCGTTTTTAGATACAAGTGCGAATGTTAGGTTAGGTTAAGATATGAACCGTCGTAAAACCGCATTAAACAATGTCAATTAGTGAGATGCAGTGTTTTTCACCATTAAAAGTGGGGAACTGCGATATCTAATGTGAAAGCGCTTGCAAACGTCGTTAGGTTAGGTTAGGTTAGGTTAGGTTAGGTTAGGTTAGGTTAGGTTAGATTAGGTTAGGTTGGGTTGAGTTGGGTTAGGTTAGGTTAGGTTAGGTTAGGTTGGGTTAGGTTAGGTTAGGTTAGGTTACGTTAGGTTAGGTTAGGTTAGGTTACGTTAGGTTAGGTTAGGTTAGGTAAGGATAATTTGGTTAGGTTAGGTAAGGTTAGGTTAGGTTAGGTTGGGTTGGGTGTTGTTGGGTTGGGTTAGGTTAGGTTACGTTAGGTTAGGTTAGGTATGGTTACGTTAGGTTATGTTAGGTTAGGTTAGGTTACGTTAGGTTAGGTTAGGTCAGGTAAGGTTAGGTTACGTTAGAATAGGTTAGGTTAGGTTAGGTTACGTTAGGTTAGGTTAAGTTAGGTTAGGTTAGGTTTGGTTAGGTTTGGTTAGGTTAGCTTAGGTTAGGTTAGGTTGGGTTGGGTTGGGTTGGGTTAGGTTAGGTTAGGTTAGGTTAGGTTGGGTTAGGTAGTTTAGGTTAGGTTAGGTTAGGTTAGGTTGGGTTGGGTTGGGTTAGGTTAGGTTAGGTTAGGTTTGGTAAGGTTAGGTTAGGTTAGGTTACGTTAGGTTAAGGTATGAACCGTCGTAAAACCGCATTAAACAATGTCACTTAGTGAGATGCAGTGTTTTTCACCTTTACAAGTTGGGAACTGTGATATCTAATGTGAAAGCGCTTGAAACCGTCGTAATGTTGTAGAAAGCAATGTAAAGTAGCGAGTAAAACGTTTTCTAACGATAGAAGTGCGAAGGTTATGTTAGGTTGAGTTATGTTAGTTTAAGCTAGGTAGCGTCGTGAAACTACCAAAAACAACGTCATCTAACGAGATAGTGTTGTTTTATTGCGAGTACGAAACTGCGATAGGTGAAATGTTGTGAAAGCACACAAAACGGCATGAACAAGCCAAATACTGCGTGTTGTACCGTTACAAGTGCGAAACTGCTATGTTGTGATATTCTCGTTAAAGCGCATGCAAGCATCGTGAAACCTTAAAGAACGATGTCATTTAGCGAGATACAGCGTTCTGTACTGCAATAAGTTGGTGAAAAACTGTGAGGTTATGCAAATATCCTAATTGTGAACGAAACAGTGTAATAGAGCGTTTTTTAATGCAAGTGCGAATGTTAGGTTAGGTTAAGATATGAACCGTCGTAAAACCGCATTAAACAATGTCACTTAGTGAAATGCAGTGTTTTTCACCATTACAAGTCGGGAACTGCGATATCTAATGTGAAAGCGCTTGCAAACGTCGTTAGGTTAGGTTAGGTTAGGTTAGGTTAGGTTAGGTTACGTTAGGTTAGGTTAGGTTAGGTTTGGTTAGGTTAGGTTAGGTTAGGTTAGGGATGTTAGGTAAGGTTTGGTTAGGTTAGGTTAGGTTAGGTTGGGTTAGGTAAGGTTAGGTTAGGTTAAGTTATGAACCGCGCTAAAACCGCATTATACAATGTCACTTAGTGAGATGCTGTGTTTTTCACCATTACAAGTCGGGAACTGCGATATCTAATGTGAAAGCGCATGAAACCGTCGTAATCTTGCAGAAAACATTGTAAAGTAGCGAATAAAACGTTTTCTAACGATAGAAGTGCGAAGGTTCGGTTAGTTTGAGCTAGGTAGCGTCGTGAAGCCACCAAAAACGATGTCATCTAACGAGATAGTGTTGTTTTATTGCGAGTACGAAACTGCGATAGGTGAAATATTGGGAAAGCACACAAAATGGCATGAACTAGCCAGATACTGCGTCTTGTGCCGTTACAAGTGCGAAACTGCTTTATTGTGATATTCTCGTTAAAGCGCATGCAAGTATCGTGAAACCTTAAAGAACGATGTCATTTAGCGAGATACAGCGTTCTGTACTGTAATAAGTTGGTGAGAAACTGTGAGGTCAAGCAAATATCGTAATTGTGAACGAAACAGTGTAATTGAGCGTATTTAGATACAAGTGCGAATGTTAGGTTAGGTTGAGATATCAACCGTCGTAAAACCGCATTAAACAATGTCACTTAGTGAGATGTAGTGTTTTTCAACATTACAAGTCGGGAACTACGATATCTAATGTGAAAGCGCATAAAACCGTCGTAATCTTGTAGAAAACATTGTAAAGTTGCGAGTAAAACGTTTTCTAACGATAGAAGTGCGAAGGTTAGCTTGAGTTATGTTAGTTTAAGCTATGTAGCGTCGTGAGACCACCAAAAAGGACGTCATCTAACGAGATAGTGTTGTTTTATTGCATGTACGAAACTGCAATAGGTGAAATGTTGTGAAAGTACACAAAACGGCTTGAACAAGCCAGATACTGCGTGTTGTACCGTTACAAGTGCGAAACTGCTATAATGTGATATTCTCGTTAAAGCGCATGCAAGCATCGTGAAACCTTAAAGAACGATGTCATTTAGCGAGATACAGCGTTCTGTACTGCAATAAGTTGGTGAAAAACTGTGAGGTTATGCAAATATCGTAATTGTGAACGAAACAGTGTAATAGAGCGTTTTTCAATACAAGTACGAATGTTAGGTTAGGTTAAGATATGAATCGTCGTAAAACCGCATTAAACAATGTCACTTAGTGAGATGCAGTGTTTTTCACCATTACAAGTCGGGAACTGCGATATCTAATGTGAAAGCGCTTGCAAACGTCGTTAGGTTAGGTTAGGTTAGGTTAGGTTAGGTTAGGTTTGGTTAGGTTAGGTTAGGTTAGGTTAGGTTATGTTAGGTTAGGTTGGGTTAGGTTAGGTAAGGTTACGTTAGGTTAAGGTATGAACCGTCGTAAAACCGCATTAAACAATGTCACTTAGTGAGATGCAGTGTTTTTCACCTTTACAAGTTGGGAACTGCGATATCTAATGTGAAAGCGCTTGAAACCGTCGTAATGTTGTAGAAAGCAATGTAAAGTAGCTAGTAAAACGTTTTCTAACGATAGAAGTGCGAAGGTTATGTTAGGTTGAGTTATGTTAGTTTAAGCTACGTAGCGTCGTGAAACCACCAAAAACGACGTCATCTAACGAGATAGTGTTGTTTTATTGCGAGTATTAAACTGCGATAGGTGAAATGTTGTGAAAGCACACAAAACGGCATGAACAAGCCAAATACTGCGTGTTCTACCGTTACAAGTGCGAAACTGCTATATTGTGATATTCTCGGTAAAGCGCATGCAAGTATCGTGAAACCTTAAAGAACGATGTCATTTAGCGAGATACAGCGTTCTGTACTGTAATAAGTTGGTGAGAAACTGTGAGGTCAAGCAAATATCGTAATTGTGAACGAAACAGTGTAATTGAGCGTCTTTAGATACAAGTGCGAATGTTAGGTTAGGTTGATATATCAACCGTCGTAAAACCGCATTAAACAATGTCACTTAGTGAGATGTAGTGTTTTTCAACATTACAAGTCGGGAACTACGATATCTAATGTGAAAGCGCATGAAACCGTCGTAATCTTGTAGAAAACATTGTAAAGTTGCGAGTAAAACGTTTTCTAACGATAGAAGTGCGAAGGTTAGGTTAGGTTAGGTTAGTTTAAGCTAGGTAGCGTCGTGAAACTACCAAAAACGACGTCATCTAACGAGATAGTGTTGTTTTATAGCGAGTATTAAACTGCGATAGGTGAAATGTTGTGAAAGCACACAAAACGGCATGAACCAGCCAAATACTGCGTGTTCTACCGTTACAAGTGCGAAACTGCTATATTGTGATATTCTCGTTAAAGCGCATGCAAGCACCGTGACACCTTAAAGAACAATGTCATTTAGCGAGATACAGCGTTCTGTACTGCAATAAGTTGGTGAAAAACTGTGAGGTTATGCAAATATCGTAATTGTGAACAAAACAGTGTAATAGAGCGTTTTTAGATACAAGTGCGAATGTTAGGTTAGGTTAAGATATGAACCGTCGTAAAACCGCATTAAACAATGTCAATTAGTGAGATGCAGTGTTTTTCACCATTAAAAGTGGGGAACTGCGATATCTAATGTGAAAGCGCTTGCAAACGTCGTTAGGTTAGGTTAGGTTAGGTTAGGTTAGGTTAGGTTAGGTTAGGTTACGTTAGGTTAGGTTTGGTTAGGTTAGGTTAGGTTAGGTTAGGTTAGGTTAGGTTAGATTAGGTTAGGTTGGGTTGAGTTGGGTTAGGTTAGGTTAGGTTAGGTTAGGTTGGGTTAGGTTAGGTTAGGTTAGGTTAGGTTACGTTAGGTTAGGTTAGGTTACGTTAGGTTAGGTTAGGTTAGGTAAAGATAATTTGGTTAGGTTAGGTAAGGTTAGGTTAGGTTAGGTTAGGTTGGGTTGGGTGTTGTTGGGTTGGGTTGGGTTGGGTTAGGTTGGGTTAGGTTAGGTTAGGTTACGTTAGGTTAGGTTAGGTTACGTTAGGTTATGTTAGGTTAGGTTAGGTTACGTTAGGTTAGGTTAGGTCAGGTAAGGTTAGGTTACGTTAGAATAGGTTAGGTTAGGTTAGGTTACGTTAGGTTAGGTTAAGTTAGGTTAGGTTAGGTTTGGTTAGGTTAGGTTAGGTTAGCTTTGGTTAGGTTAGGTTGGGTTGGGTTGGGTTAGGTTGGGTTAGGTTAGGTTAGGTTAGGTTAGGTTGGGTTAGGTTAGTTTAGGTTAGGTTAGGTTAGGTTAGGTTGGGTTGGGTTGGTTAGGTTAGGTTAGGTTAGGTTAGGTAAGGTTAGGTTAGGTTAGGTAAGGTTAGGTTAGGTTAGGTTAGGTTAGGTTACGTTAGGTTAAGGTATGAACCGTCGTAAAACAGCATTAAACAATGTCACTTAGTGAGATGCAGTGTTTTTCACCTTTACAAGTTGGGAACTGTGATATCTAATGTGAAAGCGCTTGAAACCGTCGTAATGTTGTAGAAAGCAATGTAAAGTAGCGAGTAAAACGTTTTCTAACGATAGAAGTGCGAAGGTTATGTTAGGTTGAGTTATGTTAGTTTAAGCTAGGTAGCGTCGTGAAACTACCAAAAACAACGTCATCTAACGAGATAGTGTTGTTTTATTGCGAGTACGAAACTGCGATAGGTGAAATGTTGTGAAAGCACACAAAACGCAATGAACATGCCAAATACTGCGTGTTGTACCGTTACAAGTGCGAAACTGCTATGTTGTGATATTCTCGTTGAAGCGCATGCAAGCATCGTGAAATCTTAAAGAACGATGTCATTTAGCGAGATACAGCGTTCTGTACTGCAATAAGTTGGTGAAAAACTGTGAGGTTATGCAAATATCCTAATTGTGAACGAAACAGTGTAATAGAGCGTTTTTAATACAAGTGCGAATGTTAGGTTAGGTTAAGATATGAACCGTCGTAAAACCGCATTAAACAATGTCACTTAGTGAGATGCAGTGTTTTTCACCATTACAAGTCGGGAACTGCGATATCTAATGTGAAAGCGCTTGAAAACGTCGTTAGGTTAGGTTAGTGTGATGTGTGGTGCGCGTTCAAAGTGCGCGCCTTCGAAAAGTGCGCGTCACGAAAAAAAAAAAAAAAAAAAACAAAAGGAGAAATACCAGAGTGCACGTGCGGTGCTGCTTAAACAAGAATGACGACGTTAAAGAGCGTCAAGCACGAGGATGCGTGGCAGGACGTGAAGTAAACAAAAGGTAAAACATCCAATGGGCAGCGAACACGGAGATTTCAAGGCCCAATGGCTTGACACCACGAAACAGGAGTATCTCCAATGAGAACGAGACAAGTGGGCCAGAGCTGAAGCAGGAGCCTGGGCAGACCAGAGCAAGGGGAATTCGAGGCAGGAGTGCAAGCGGAAGGTCGTCACCGGACCGGGCGCTGAAGATGGGCCGTTGGGTTCCGGACCCGAGCCTACAGGACTTCCACCGGCCGGGGCCTCCTGCTGTCGGGTTCCCGCTCCAAAGGACCGTGGCCATCCGGTCCTGAACTCCTTTCCAGGGCCTGCGGACTTTGGTTCCGGCAGGCGAGCTACAGCCGTCGGGCTCCGGGCCCGAGCTGTGCGCCCAGCTGCTTGACTAGGTCGACCCTAGTTCCCGGACGCGTCGCCACCAGCCTGTGTTCTCCCGTCTCCGACGTGTCCACGCTCCTCAAGCCGAAACCATCACGATTTGGTAGGGCTTTTCGACGTGTCGCCAGCAGCCAGCGTTCCCTCGTCCTCGTCCAGCCCACGCACTGACGCAGGAGTCACGGCGTTCCGGTTTCTCATCACCGCCGAAAACCAACTTGTGGGTGAGACTGCACCGATACTCTTGCGCTACTCCCATCACTCAGCCCCTTTCGAACGTTAGGTTTAGTTACTGACTTTGAACGTTTTTGTTGGGTGTTTACAGATGTGTTTCGTCATGTCCAGTCAACTGTTTATTAAGTGTTTTGTTTTGTGAGGAATCTTTGCCTTTTTTCTTTTCAATTAAACTTTTTGTGTGTTTCTTGGAAACCGAACGGCTTTGTCCTTATTAACAAAACTCTCTGAGGCTCAGCCCGGGAGAAAAACAAATCAGCAACAAGAACCCTGCATCACAAATTGGCGTCCGCAGCGACAGGACAAAGTCGTTTGTTTTTCCAGTAGATTTTTTGACGCGGTTAACACGATGACGAACACGTGGGAGTTAATTGAGTTGGCGGATAAAATGGGACTGACGGGAGCGGAGTTTAGAGTATGGTACGAGGAGCGGATGGAGAGGGAGCGTGAGCAACGGGCTGCAGAACGAAAGGCGGCGAAGGAAAAGCTTGAATTGGTGCTTAGAGCTAAGAAGGAGGAGCTAGAGCGCGTAACGCGTGAAAATAAAGTGTTGCTAGAGCGTCAGACACGCATACTGAAGCAGCAGCTCCAATTAGAGAGGGTGGACTTCGAGCGGCGACTCGAGCTTGCGATGGCGAAAAGGGGGCAGCTGGCGATGCAGAAGGTCGAGCAGGCGGTGAATGTTTGCTCCGATAGCAGCGTTTGCTGGAGGGAAGTCGATTCCTGCAAGGTTGGCCTCGAACCTCGCGACAGCCTTACTTCGGAGCGAGAAGCTCAGATAGAGGAAGGCAGAGAGGTGGACAGCCAAGAAGGCAGGAGTCATGAGGAGTTTGTTGAAGCGACGGAAAGCTTCTCTGGCTGGGAACATATTACTTCCGTTAGCTGCTTGGGGACCTCTGAGAGGCCAAGCACCTATGAAGAAGAGCGCCTGGATATGGGCGACCTAGAAGCTGTGGAAAATGTGGTGGAGCAAAGCTTCGATAGCAGGGAACAAAGAAGTTCCATTCAGAATGAGGTGTGTATCAGAACGTCTCAAAGGCCAAGCACCTATGAAGAAGAGCGCCTGGATATGGGCGACCTAGAAGCTGTGGAAAATGTGGTGGAGCAAAGCTTCGATAGCAGGGAACAAAGAAGTTCCATTCAGAATGAGGTGTGTATCAGAACGTCTCAAAGGCCGAGCACATTTCGGGAAGGGGTAGGGCTACCTCGCAATAGCTCCATGGAAGGAGCGCTAGAACGTCATTGGGAAGATGGCAGCGAATGCCATGAAGGCTCTGATATAGTGGCCACTGATTGTTTTGTACCGACAGAGGTAGCAGCAGGCACCACGTCAATGGTCCTAGACCATACGTATATCTCACTCAGAGAGAGAGGGGATTCTAGTTCACAGGATAGCGTAACTGCTATTTGTCCGAGAAAACACGATGGGAGTGCTGAAGCACTCTTCAAAATAAACAGTATCGAATCGGAGGTGGGCTCGATAGTAGGTATGGAGAATGCCAGACAGGGTCTTGAACCTGAGAACGTGATTGGTTTTGAACCTATAATTAAGTCCACTCAAGATGAGCTGTATAATGACCGAGCACAACGGCATCCCTTCTCAAGAATCCAGGAACCTCACACGCTTGTCGGAGCGTTTGGGCTTGCTGAGGGCACCCCGAGCTTGTGTTCATTAGATGGTGAACTAAAAGAAAGCATTTGTGTGAGAGATTGTGGCATTTGGACATTCGTGTCTCAGTGCGTTTCGTGTCGACGCCGACGGCTCGAGACCGCGCCCTGTTCCTCTGTGACCGGTAAGCGTTCATGTGGCCGGCGGGGGCGCAGACACGCGTTTCAGCGAAAGTGCATAAAAGCATGTTTGCCACAGTTACTTTCGAAACGTGCGAGAAGGGCAGTGCGTCTGGTTTGGGACGCGATAACCTGAGTGTAGGGTTAGAAAACCGGTAGCTCTTTCTGGACTTCGACTTTTAGATGCGGACACAAGTAGCTTTGTCCATAGTCGATTTTGTAGTAAAAAGGTTTATTCCGGGTTTCAGAACTTTTAAATGCAATTGGGTGAATCTAAAGTTTAAGTGTGGACATTTGGACGATGTAGCGAACTGTAGCCCGGTGATGTGTTGAACTGCGTGGTGCAAATATGTGGTTTAATTGTGACGTAGTGCAGAACGCGCACTCATCGGCAGTTTTTTTTTCTAAAAAAAAAAAACTTGAATAAAAGGGGGGCGTATGTGATGTGTGGTGCGCGTTCAAAGTGCGCGCCTTCGAAAAGTGCGCGTCACGAAAAAAAAAAAAAAAAAACAAAAGGAGAAATACCAGAGTGCACGTGCGGTGCTGCTTAAACAAGAATGACGACGTTAAAGAGCGTCAAGCACGAGGATGCGTGGCAGGACGTGAAGTAAACAAAAGGTAAAACATCCAATGGGCAGCGAACACGGAGATTTCAAGGCCCAATGGCTTGACACCACGAAACAGGAGTATCTCCAATGAGAACGAGACAAGTGGGCCAGAGCTGAAGCAGGAGCCTGGGCAGACCAGAGCAAGGGGAATTCGAGGCAGGAGTGCAAGCGGAAGGTCGTCACCGGACCGGGCGCTGAAGATGGGCCGTTGGGTTCCGGACCCGAGCCTACAGGACTTCCACCGGCCGGGGCCTCCTGCTGTCGGGTTCCCGCTCCAAAGGACCGTGGCCATCCGGTCCTGAACTCCTTTCCAGGGCCTGCGGACTTTGGTTCCGGCAGGCGAGCTACAGCCGTCGGGCTCCGGGCCCGAGCTGTGCGCCCAGCTGCTTGACTAGGTCGACCCTAGTTCCCGGACGCGTCGCCACCAGCCTGTGTTCTCCCGTCTCCGACGTGTCCACGCTCCTCAAGCCGAAACCATCACGATTTGGTAGGGCTTTTCGACGTGTCGCCAGCAGCCAGCGTTCCCTCGTCCTCGTCCAGCCCACGCACTGACGCAGGAGTCACGGCGTTCCGGTTTCTCATCACCGCCGAAAACCAACTTGTGGGTGAGACTGCACCGATACTCTTGCGCTACTCCCATCACTCAGCCCCTTTCGAACGTTAGGTTTAGTTACTGACTTTGAACGTTTTTGTTGGGTGTTTACAGATGTGTTTCGTCATGTCCAGTCAACTGTTTATTAAGTGTTTTGTTTTGTGAGGAATCTTTGCCTTTTTTCTTTTCAATTAAACTTTTTGTGTGTTTCTTGGAAACCGAACGGCTTTGTCCTTATTAACAAAACTCTCTGAGGCTCAGCCCGGGAGAAAAACAAATCAGCAACAAGAACCCTGCATCACAGTTAGGTTAGGTTAGGTTTGGTTAGGTTAGGTTAGGTTAGGTCAGCTTAGGGTATGTTAGGTAAGGTTTGGTTAGGGTAGGTTAGGTTAGGTTGGGTTAGGTAAGGTTAGGTTAGGTTAAGATATGAACCGCGCTAAAACCGCATTAAACAATGTCACTTAGTGAGATGCTGTGTTTTTCACCATTACAAGTCGGGAACTGCGATATCTCATGTGAAAGCGCATGAAACCGTCGTAATCTTGTAGAAAACATTGTAAAGTAGCGAATAAAACGTTTTCTAACGATAGAAGTGCGAAGGTTCGGTTAGCTTGAGCAAGGTAGCGTCGTGAAACCACCAAAAACGATGTCATCTAACGAGATAGTGTTGTTTTATTGCGAGTACGAAACTGCGATAGGTAAAATGTTGTGAAAGCACACAAAACGGCATGAACAAGCCAAATACTGCGTGTTGTACCGTTACAAGTGCGAAACTGCTATGTTGTGACATTCTCGGTAAAGCGCATGCAAGTATCGTGAAACCTTAAAGAACGATGTCATTTAGCGAGATACAGCGTTCTGTACTGTTATAAGTTGGTGAGAAACTGTGAGGTCAAGCAAATATCGTAATTGTGAACGAAACAGTGTAATAGAGCGTTTTTCAATACAAGTACGAATGTTAGGTTAGGTTGACATATCAACCATCGTAAAACCGCATTAAACAATGTCACTTAGTGAGATGTAGTGTTTTTCAACATTACAAGTCGGGAACTACGATATCTAATGTGAAAGCGCATGAAACCGTCGTAATCTTGTAGAAAACATTGTAAAGTTGCGAGTAAAACGTTTTCTAACGATAGAAGTGCGAAGGTTAGCTTGAGTTATGTTAGTTTAAGCTATGTCGCGTCGTGAGACCACCAAAAAGGACGTCATCTAACGAGATAGTGTTGTTTTATTGCATGTACGAAACTGCAATAGGTGAAATGTTGTGAAAGTACACAAAACGGCATGAACAAGCCAAATACTGCGTGTTCTACAGTTACAAGTGCGAAACTGCTATATTGTGATATAATGTTAAAGCGCATGCAAGCATCGTGAAACCTTAAAGAACAAGGTCATTTAGCGAGATACAGCGTTCTGTACTGCAATAAGTTGGTGAAAAACTGTGAGGTTATGCAAATATCGTAATTGTGAACGAAACAGTGTAATAGAGCGTTTTTCAATACAAGTACGAATGTTAGGTTAGGTTAAGATATGAACCGTCGTAAAACCGCACTAAACAATGTCACTTAGTGAGATGCAGTGTTTTTCACCATTACAAGTCGGGAACTGCGATATCTAATGTGAAAGCGCTTGCAAACGTCGTTAGGTTAGGTTAGGTTAGGTTAGGTTAGGTTAGGTTACGTTAGGTTAGGTTTGGTTAGGTTAGGTTAGGTTAGGTTAGGTTAGGTTATGTTAGGCTAGGTTGGGTTAGGTTAGGTTAGGTTACGTTAGGTTAAGGTATGAACCGTCGTAAAACCGCAATAAACAATGTCACTTAGTGAGATGCAGTGTTTTTCACCTTTACAAGTTGGGAACTGCGATATCTAATGTGAAAGCGCTTGAAACCGTCGTAATGTTGCAGAAAGCAATGTAAAGTAGCGAGTAAAACGTTTTCTAACGATAGAAGTGCGAAACTTAGGTTATGTTAGTTTAAGCTAGGTAGCGTCGTGAAACCACCAAAAACGACGTCATCTAACGAGATAGTGTTGTTTTATTGCGAGTACGAAACTGCGATAGGTAAAATGTTGTGAAAGCACACAAAACGGCATGAACAAGCCAAATACTGCGTGTTGTACCGTTACAAGTGCGAAACTGCTATGTTTTGACATTCTCGGTAAAGCGCATGCAAGTATCGTGAAACCTTAAAGAACGATGTCATTTAGCGAGATACAGCGTTCTGTACTGTAATAAGTTGGTGAGAAACTGTGAGGTCAAGCAAATATCGTAATTGTGAACGAAACAGTGTAATTGAGCGTCTTTAGATACAAGTGCGAATGTTAGGTTAGGTTGACATATCAACCGTCGTAAAACCGCATTAAACAATGTCACTTAGTGAGATGTAGTGTTTTTCAACATTACAAGTCGGGAACTACGATATCTAATGTGAAAGCGCATGAAACCGTCGTAATCTTGTAGAAAACATTGTAAAGTTGCCAGTAAAACGTTTTCTAACGATAGAAGTGCGAAGGTTAGGTTAGGTTAGGTTTGTTTAAGCTAGGTAGCGTCGTGAAACTACCAAAAACGACGTCATCTAACGAGATAGTGTTGTTTTATAGCGAGTATTAAACTGCGATAGGTGAAATGTTGTGAAAGCACACAAAACGGCATGAACAAGCCAAATACTGCGTGTTCTACCGTTACAAGTGCGAAACTGCTATATTGTGATATTCTCGTTAAAGCGCATGCAAGCATCGTGAAACCTTAAAGAAATATGTCATTTAGCGAGATACAACGTTCTGTACTGCAATAAGTTGGTGAAAAACTGTGAGATTATGCAAATATCGTAATTGTGAACAAAACAGTGTAATAAAGTGTTTTTACATACAAGTGCGAATGTTAGGTTAGGTTAAGATATGAACCGTCGTAAAACCGCATTAAACAATGTCAATTAGTGAGATGCAGTGTTTTTCACCATTAAAAGTCGGGAACTGCGATATCTAATGTGAAAGCGCTTGCAACCGTCGTTAGGTTAGGTTAGGTTTTGTTAGGTTAGGTTAGGTTAGGTTAGGTTAGATTAGGTTAGGTTTGGTTAGGTTAGGTTAGGTTAGGTTAGGTTAGGTTAGGGATGTTATGTAAGGTTTGGTTAGGTTAGGTTAGGTTAGGTTGGGTTAGGTAAGGTTAGGTTAGGTTAAGATATGAACCGCGCTAAAACCGCATTAAACAATGTCACTTAGGGAGATGCTGTGTTTTTCACCATTACAAGTCGGGAACTGCGATATCTAATGTGAAAGCGCATGAAACCGTCGTAATCTTGCAGAAAACATTGTAAAGTAGCGAATAAAACGTTTTCTAACGATAGAAGTGCGAAGGTTCGGTTAGTTTGAGCTAGGTAGCGTCGTGAAGCCACCAAAAACGATGTCATCTAACGAGATAGTGTTGTTTTATTGCGAGTACGAAACTGCGATAGGTGAAATATTGGGAAAGCACACAAAATGGCATGAACTAGCCAGATACTGCGTCTTGTGCCGTTACAAGTGCGAAACTGCTTTATTGTGATATTCTCGTTAAAGCGCATGCAAGTATCGTGAAACCTTAAAGAACGATGTCATTTAGCGAGATACAGCGTTCTGTACTGTAATAAGTTGGTGAGAAACTGTGAGGTCAAGCAAATATCGTAATTGTGAACGAAACAGTGTAATTGAGCGTATTTAGATACAAGTGCGAATGTTAGGTTAGGTTAAGATATGAACCGTCGTAAAACCGCATTAAACAATGTCAATTAGTGAGATGCAGTGTTTTTCACCATTAAAAGTGGGGAACTGCGATATCTAATGTGAAAGCGCTTGCAACCGTCGTTAGGTTAGGTTAGGTTAGGTTAGGTTAGGTTTGGTTAGGTTAGGTTAGGTTAGGTTAGGTTAGATTAGGTTAGGTTGGGTTGAGTTGGGTTAGGTTAGGTTAGGTTAGGTTGGGTTAGGTTAGGTTAGGTTAGGTTACGTTAGGTTAGGTTAGGTTAGGTTACGTTAGGTTAGGTTAGGTTAGGTAAAGATAATTTGGTTAGGTTAGGTAAGGTTAGGTTAGGTTAGGTTAGGTTGGGTTGGGTGTTGTTGGGTTGGGTTAGGTTAGGTTACGTTAGGTTATGTTAGGTTAGGTTAGGTTAGGTTACGTTAGGTTAGGTTAGGTCAGGTAAGGTTAGGTTACGTTAGAATAGGTTAGGTTAGGTTCGGTTACGTTAGGTTAGGTTAAGTTAGGTTAGGTTAGGTTTGGTTAGGTTAGGTTAGGTTAGCTTTGGTTAGGTTAGGTTGGGTTGGGTTGGGTTAGGTTGGGTTAGGTTAGGTTAGGTTAGGTTGGGTTAGGTTAGTTTAGGTTAGGTTAGGTTAGGTTAGGTTGGGTTGGGTTGGTTAGGTTAGGTTAGGTTAGGTAAGGTTAGGTTAGGTTAGGTTAGGTTAGGTTACGTTAGGTTAAGGTATGAACCGTCGTAAAACCGCATTAAACGATGTCACTTAGTGAGATGCAGTGTTTTTCACCTTTACAAGTTGGGAACTGTGATATCTAATGTGAAAGCGCTTGAAACCGTCGTAATGTTGTAGAAAGCAATGTAAAGTAGCGAGTAAAACGTTTTCTAACGATAGAAGTGCGAAGGTTATGTTAGGTTGAGTTATGTTAGTTTAAGCTAGGTAGCGTCGTGAAACTACCAAAAACAACGTCATCTAACGAGATAGTGTTGTTTTATTGCGAGTACGAAACTGCGATAGGTGAAATGTGAAAGCACACAAAACGCAATGAACAAGCCAAATACTGCGTGTTGTACCGTTACAAGTGCGAAACTGCTATGTTGTGATATTCTCGTTGAAGCGCATGCAAGCATCGTGAAATCTTAAAGAACGATGTCATTTAGCGAGATACAGCGTTCTGTACTGCAATAAGTTGGTGAAAAACTGTGAGGTTATGCAAATATCCTAATTGTGAACGAAACAGTGTAATAGAGCGTTTTTAATACAAGTGCGAATGTTAGGTTAGGTTAAGATATGAACCGTCGTAAAACCGCATTAAACAATGTCACTTAGTGAGATGCAGTGTTTTTCACCATTACAAGTCGGGAACTGCGATATCTAATGTGAAAGCGCTTGAAAACGTCGTTAGGTTAGGTTAGGTTAGGTTAGGTTTGGTTAGGTTAGGTTAGGTTAGGTCAGCTTAGGGTATGTTAGGTAAGGTTTGGTTAGGGTAGGTTAGGTTAGGTTGGGTTAGGTAAGGTTAGGTTAGGTTGATATGAACCGCGCTAAAACCGCATTAAACAATGTCACTTAGTGAGATGCTGTGTTTTTCACCATTACAAGTCGGGAACTTCGATATCTAATGTGAAAGCGCATGAAACCGTCGTAATCTTGTAGAAAACATTGTAAAGTAGCGAATAAAACGTTTTCTAACGATAGAAGTGCGAAGGTTCGGTTAGTTTGAGCTAGGTAGCGTCGTGAAACCACCAAAAACGATGTCATCTAACGAGATAGTGTTGTTTTATTGCGAGTACGAAACTGCGATAGGTGAAATATTGGGAAAGCACACAAAATGGCATGAACTAGCCAGATACTGCGTCTTGTGCCGTTACAAGTGCGAAACTGCTTTATTGTGATATTCTCGTTAAAGCGCATGCAAGTATCTTGAAACCTTAAAGAACGATGTCATTTAGCGAGATACAGCGTTCTGTACTGTAATAAGTTGGTGAGAAACTGTGAGGTCAAGCAAATATCGTAATTGTGAACGAAACAGTGTAATTGAGCGTATCTAGATACAAGTGCGAATGTTAGGTTAGGTTGAGATATCAACCGTCGTAAAACCGCATTAAACAATGTCACTTAGTGAGATGTAGTGTTTTTCAACATTACAAGTCGGGAACTACGATATCTAATGTGAAAGCGCATGAAACCGTCGTAATCTTGTAGAAAACATTGTAAAGTTGCGAGTAAAACGTTTTCTAACGATAGAAGTGCGAAGGTTAGCTTGAGTTATGTTAGTTTAAGCTATGTCGCGTCGTGAGACCACCAAAAAGGACGTCATCTAACGAGATAGTGTTGTTTTATTGCATGTACGAAACTGCAATAGGTGAAATGTTGTGAAAGTACACAAAACGGCATGAACAAGCCAAATACTGCGTGTTCTACAGTTACAAGTGCGAAACTGCTATATTGTGATATTCTCGTTAAAGCGCATGCAAGCATCGTGAAACCTTAAAGAACAATGTCATTTAGCGAGATACAGCGTTCTGTACTGCAATAAGTTGGTGAAAAACTGTGAGGTTATGCAAATATCATAATTGTGAACGAAACAGTGTAATAGAGCGTTTTTCAATACAAGTACGAATGTTAGGTTAGGTTAAGATATGAACCGTCGTAAAACCGCACTAAACAATGTCACTTAGTGAGATGCAGTGTTTTTCACCATTACAAGTCGGGAACTGCGATATCTAATGTGAAAGCGCTTGCAAACGTCGTTAGGTTAGGTTAGGTTAGGTTAGGTTAGGTTAGGTTACGTTAGGTTAGGTTTGGTTAGGTTAGGTTAGGTTAGGTTAGGTTAGGTTATGTTAGGCTAGGTTGGGTTAGGTTAGGTTAGGTTACGTTAGGTTAAGGTATGAACCGTCGTAAAACCGCAATAAACAATGTCACTTAGTGAGATGCAGTGTTTTTCACCTTTACAAGTTGGGAACTGCGATATCTAATGTGAAAGCGCTTGAAACCGTCGTAATGTTGCAGAAAGCAATGTAAAGTAGCGAGTAAAACGTTTTCTAACGATAGAAGTGCGAAACTTAGGTTATGTTAGTTTAAGCTAGGTAGCGTCGTGAAACCACCAAAAACGACGTCATCTAACGAGATAGTGTTGTTTTATTGCGAGTACGAAACTGCGATAGGTAAAATGTTGTGAAAGCACACAAAACGGCATGAACAAGCCAAATACTGCGTGTTGTACCGTTACAAGTGCGAAACTGCTATGTTTTGACATTCTCGGTAAAGCGCATGCAAGTATCGTGAAACCTTAAAGAACGATGTCATTTAGCGAGATACAGCGTTCTGTACTGTAATAAGTTGGTGAGAAACTGTGAGGTCAAGCAAATATCGTAATTGTGAACGAAACAGTGTAATTGAGCGTCTTTAGATACAAGTGCGAATGTTAGGTTAGGTTGACATATCAACCGTCGTAAAACCGCATTAAACAATGTCACTTAGTGAGATGTAGTGTTTTTCAACATTACAAGTCGGGAACTACGATATCTAATGTGAAAGCGCATGAAACCGTCGTAATCTTGTAGAAAACATTGTAAAGTTGCGAGTAAAACGTTTTCTAACGATAGAAGTGCGAAGGTTAGCTTGAGTTATGTTAGTTTAAGCTATGTAGCGTCGTGAGACCACCAAAAAGAACGTCATCTAACGAGATAGTGTTGTTTTATTGCGAGTACGAAACTGCGATAGGTAAAATGTTGTGAAAGCACACAAAACGGCATGAACAAGCCAAATACTGCGTGTTGTACCGTTACAAGTGCGAAACTGCTATGTTGTGACATTCTCGGTAAAGCGCATGCAAGTATCGTGAAACCTTAAAGAACGATGTCATTTAGCGAGATACAGCGTTCTGTACTGTTATAAGTTGGTGAGAAACTGTGAGGTCAAGCAAATATCGTAATTGTGAACGAAACAGTGTAATAGAGCGTTTTTCAATACAAGTACGAATGTTAGGTTAGGTTGACATATCAACCATCGTAAAACCGCATTAAACAATGTCACTTAGTGAGATGTAGTGTTTTTCAACATTACAAGTCGGGAACTACGATATCTAATGTGAAAGCGCATGAAACCGTCGTAATCTTGTAGAAAACATTGTAAAGTTGCGAGTAAAACGTTTTCTAACGATAGAAGTGCGAAGGTTAGCTTGAGTTATGTTAGTTTAAGCTATGTCGCGTCGTGAGACCACCAAAAAGGACGTCATCTAACGAGATAGTGTTGTTTTATTGCATGTACGAAACTGCAATAGGTGAAATGTTGTGAAAGTACACAAAACGGCATGAACAAGCCAAATACTGCGTGTTCTACAGTTACAAGTGCGAAACTGCTATATTGTGATATAATGTTAAAGCGCATGCAAGCATCGTGAAACCTTAAAGAACAATGTCATTTAGCGAGATACAGCGTTCTGTACTGCAATAAGTTGGTGAAAAACTGTGAGGTTATGCAAATATCGTAATTGTGAACGAAACAGTGTAATAGAGCGTTTTTCAATACAAGTACGAATGTTAGGTTAGGTTAAGATATGAACCGTCGTAAAACCGCACTAAACAATGTCACTTAGTGAGATGCAGTGTTTTTCACCATTACAAGTCGGGAACTGCGATATCTAATGTGAAAGCGCTTGCAAACGTCGTTAGGTTAGGTTAGGTTAGGTTAGGTTAGGTTAGGTTACGTTAGGTTAGGTTTGGTTAGGTTAGGTTAGGTTAGGTTAGGTTAGGTTATGTTAGGCTAGGTTGGGTTAGGTTAGGTTAGGTTACGTTAGGTTAAGGTATGAACCGTCGTAAAACCGCAATAAACAATGTCACTTAGTGAGATGCAGTGTTTTTCACCTTTACAAGTTGGGAACTGCGATATCTAATGTGAAAGCGCTTGAAACCGTCGTAATGTTGCAGAAAGCAATGTAAAGTAGCGAGTAAAACGTTTTCTAACGATAGAAGTGCGAAACTTAGGTTATGTTAGTTTAAGCTAGGTAGCGTCGTGAAACCACCAAAAACGACGTCATCTAACGAGATAGTGTTGTTTTATTGCGAGTACGAAACTGCGATAGGTAAAATGTTGTGAAAGCACACAAAACGGCATGAACAAGCCAAATACTGCGTGTTGTACCGTTACAAGTGCGAAACTGCTATGTTTTGACATTCTCGGTAAAGCGCATGCAAGTATCGTGAAACCTTAAAGAACGATGTCATTTAGCGAGATACAGCGTTCTGTACTGTAATAAGTTGGTGAGAAACTGTGAGGTCAAGCAAATATCGTAATTGTGAACGAAACAGTGTAATTGAGCGTCTTTAGATACAAGTGCGAATGTTAGGTTAGGTTGACATATCAACCGTCGTAAAACCGCATTAAACAATGTCACTTAGTGAGATGTAGTGTTTTTCAACATTACAAGTCGGGAACTACGATATCTAATGTGAAAGCGCATGAAACCGTCGTAATCTTGTAGAAAACATTGTAAAGTTGCCAGTAAAACGTTTTCTAACGATAGAAGTGCGAAGGTTAGGTTAGGTTAGGTTTGTTTAAGCTAGGTAGCGTCGTGAAACTACCAAAAACGACGTCATCTAACGAGATAGTGTTGTTTTATAGCGAGTATTAAACTGCGATAGGTGAAATGTTGTGAAAGCACACAAAACGGCATGAACAAGCCAAATACTGCGTGTTCTACCGTTACAAGTGCGAAACTGCTATATTGTGATATTCTCGTTAAAGCGCATGCAAGCATCGTGAAACCTTAAAGAAATATGTCATTTAGCGAGATACAACGTTCTGTACTGCAATAAGTTGGTGAAAAACTGTGAGATTATGCAAATATCGTAATTGTGAACAAAACAGTGTAATAAAGTGTTTTTAGATACAAGTGCGAATGTTAGGTTAGGTTAAGATATGAACCGTCGTAAAACCGCATTAAACAATGTCAATTAGTGAG